>NC_051408.1:4486235-4486335 GCF_015228065.2 Penaeus monodon
ATGTTATAAGGCTAGTCTCCCATGAATATTATTAATGTGTGAGTGACACTGCTTGCGACACCTGACACCGTGACACCATGGGGAAACTCATGGGGAAATT
>NC_051408.1:4486635-4486706 GCF_015228065.2 Penaeus monodon
ATGTAAAAATGGGAATTCAAAAGTAAACATACATATATACAGAGTCCTGGTTAGGGAAGGTTGCTATACGT
>NC_051408.1:4489434-4489754 GCF_015228065.2 Penaeus monodon
GCATTTTCCTATTTTGTGTGTACAAGTGTATGACGAATTGTGCACAGCCCCCCCACAAGTACCCAAACTGGGGAAACGAAAAGGGAATTTAAAATTAGTTGAAAGTTGAAATTTAAATGTCGCTTGGAAATGCAAACGATTGAAATTCGATTCTGAAACGAGAATTGTGTTTTTGGTTTTTTATTGTTTGTTGTTGTTATCACACATCATTTCATCATTTTTGTTTTGTTTTCTATCAATAGCAGATAATAAGGTATAGATATGGATATTGTAA
Source organism: Penaeus monodon (assembly GCF_015228065.2). Classification (NCBI taxonomy): domain Eukaryota; kingdom Metazoa; phylum Arthropoda; class Malacostraca; order Decapoda; family Penaeidae; genus Penaeus; species Penaeus monodon. The sequence goes on from NC_051408.1 coordinate 4,489,709, forward strand.
ATGTGTGTTTTTAAAAAAAAAAAAAAAACATACATGAATGTATGTA
>NC_051408.1:4491065-4491169 GCF_015228065.2 Penaeus monodon
ATTGTATCCAACACGACAAGGCCCTCCCCCCCAAAAAAAGAGGGGAAAAAAGAGGGGGAAAAATCCACATAGACCTTAGAACACAAAACAAAAAAATTCTCTTT
>NC_051408.1:4491227-4491571 GCF_015228065.2 Penaeus monodon
GAGTGCAGTCTGCAAAAACGGCCGGACGTGAGAGAGCCTGCGAAGGTCAAGGCAAGAAGCCCCTGCCGTCGAGAATTGATAATAGGTCGCAGGACTGCAGGTCCTTCAGGAGAACGGCAGACGCTTGCAGGTCCCCGCGCTGCCCACACCTGCAGGAGCCGAAGGAGGGAGATTTTATCGTTTTGTGACTCCGTAGAAACAGCGGCCGGAAGTGTGTCTCGTCGTCTGTCAAATGAAGGTGAAAATCGCATGAAGGGGATACGAAGCTTATTCTATTTTTATTTATTTATTTTTAATTTCGTGGTTGGGGATTTATTTAACGAGTGGAAAAGGGTGTTCTATAA
>NC_051408.1:4491605-4491840 GCF_015228065.2 Penaeus monodon
ATTATCATGATTCAAAGAGTTTATACACTTAACTTCATAAGTGTTATTATATCAACGTTTACTCGCTTATACATTCTCTCTCTCTTAAATCTTCCCTTCCTTATTCCTCATATTTAATGAGGGGGAGAGTGTGTTAAAGAAAAAACAAAGAAATATGATTTGAAAACGGGTGAGGAAGAACAACAGAATTTAGCAAGTCACTGCGGTATGTGATTTTTGCGTTAAAGAATTTCAT
>NC_051408.1:4492084-4492329 GCF_015228065.2 Penaeus monodon
TGTAATTCGTTATTTTGTTCTTCATTCCACGAAGCATTGAAAGTTCACACGAACAGCCCGAGGAGGAAGGAATATCAAGTCACTAATACAAAGAACGACTGATTTTTCTTTCAACGCAACTTTTTTTTTCATCTACGCGCATTTTCATAGCACTTGTTATGACTAAATCACTGTTAGCTTAGATGAATATGTATAAATTATCTCACAAGTCCACAAGAAACACGTAACGTAATGCGAAACTCAAT
>NC_051408.1:4492366-4492638 GCF_015228065.2 Penaeus monodon
GAATTACCTGTCCTACGTGTGTCGTTTTGCTCGTTCAAGTTCTGTTCTGCGTTGTTCTGCAGTTCCCAATGTCTACCTGTGTTGTTCTTCTTAATTAACTGTGTGTGTGTGATTCTACCTATCCGTGGGTATATATCTACCTATTCTCTTTATGCAGTTCTACCTATCTACCTTCGCTGTCGAGCTTGCAATGCTTCCCTGCAGCGATCTCCCAATCTACTTGTGGCCCTAAACCTATCTACCTTTCTCCATTTACCCTTCGCCGACGCACT
>NC_051408.1:4493104-4493234 GCF_015228065.2 Penaeus monodon
ACCCATCAACCCACTGACAGGGGACGAAAGGATAATATATATTCGACAAGACCAACACTTTCTCTCTTAAGGTCTCTCTCTCAAGTGAAAGAATATACGTGTTTTGTTAACGCAAGGAGGAGAACGCGGG
>NC_051408.1:4493343-4493414 GCF_015228065.2 Penaeus monodon
TGCCAGAAAGCATGTCACGGAACGCGCGGAGAAAGGGAATCTGCCATTCACCCCTCTACGCAAAGTGCATA
>NC_051408.1:4493660-4493818 GCF_015228065.2 Penaeus monodon
ACCCTCATACTTTAGTTTGCTGTAAATACTCGTTAAAACAAACAACAGTTCACAGGGTTCATAACAAGCTTATTATATTGTGTGACAAAAACACATTTGTTGGTTTTGTTACTTTTTTTGTGGTGAAATGGCATTCACATTCTAAAAGTGATGTAATA
>NC_051408.1:4494290-4494452 GCF_015228065.2 Penaeus monodon
TAGAAAAAAAACAGACCTCGTAATAATATCATCATCCGATTAATTACTTATCACATCATCTGTCTCTTCTCCCTCAGCCTTGATCTTGTCAGCTGGTGTGTTATCAAAAACAGCCGTGATTCCCGGCGTATTGGCTGGCTAATTCTCAGCTTCCTCTTCTCC
>NC_051408.1:4494853-4495295 GCF_015228065.2 Penaeus monodon
TTTACATATGTCCTTGTTCGTCTTCCTTTTTCTTCCCTCTCCCTCTCCCCTTGTTTATTCTTTATGCGGTTCCCTTTCTTACGTTAACATAATTTCCGGTGTGTTCTGCGCAACAGATTATATATATAAAAAAGAAAATTAACAAAGACAGGAAGTGCACAGAAAGAAAGAATAATAAACCAGAAAAACAAGTAAACAACAAAATTAACAAAGAAGAAAACGGGAAATGAAAAAGAAAATCGGGGAGACTAAAGAAAATGATACGAAATCATTTTAAAAGAGAAAAATAATCAGAAAGACAATAATAACAACAATATATATATAAAACAGAGCATAGGAACAAGACAATAATCTGCATAATGAACAAAACACGACCTTGAAGAGTATATGCTGACGTAATGAGCCAGCTATAATGACATACGTGCAGAAAAGAACACTCATT
>NC_051408.1:4495658-4495845 GCF_015228065.2 Penaeus monodon
CTCGCTTCAGAATCGAATTTTAATCGATTAATTTCCAAGCGACACTTTACTTTCAACTTTCAACTTTCGCTTCCCAGTTTGGGTGGCTGTGCACACTTATCAGTACGTACACGTGTATGTATGCACACATACATAGGCAAATGCACACAGGCAAATAGAGTTAGACAGCTATACGTCTACACGCACG
>NC_051408.1:4496204-4496469 GCF_015228065.2 Penaeus monodon
CACACATTCACCCAACGCATTTCAACCTCCCTCTCCCCTTCACCAGATGTTCCTCGCCCTCTTGCTCCTGGCGGCTGCGGCGACCCACGGCGCACGCGCACTGGAGGGGCCGCCCTTGCAGAGGCCCTACCGAATCCTTATGCTTCTCCCCGTGTCCTCGTGGAGCCACAGACACGTGTTCGTACCCGTAGCCGAGGCCCTGGCGAATCGTGGGCATCAGGTAAGTCGTGAGGGGTGAAGGAGGGCAAGAGGTCGTGTGAAGGGC
>NC_051408.1:4496501-4496831 GCF_015228065.2 Penaeus monodon
ATGACATGGGGTCTGTGGGAAACAGGAGAGAGAGGAGGTCGTTAGTTAGTAAGGTGAACATGAGAGAGGGTGGAGTCTATTTTCATATTGTTTGTTGTCATGTTCATCGAAGTAAACATGAGGCCATAGTACCTCGTGTGCTAAGGTTGCCTGGAAGCCCTTTTGCCACAACTAAGAGGCTAGATTGGTTTGGATAAAATATTTGTATCACTATTCATATATTTACGATGTACGCGTTTACGCTTTGTAAAAGGGCCACTTTTTGCGTGATTATATCAAAGGAAGATTTTAAAACGGAGCTTCAAGTATTAGCATAAAAAGGAAGGAAGA
>NC_051408.1:4497035-4497626 GCF_015228065.2 Penaeus monodon
TTAATAAATCACGCACTGATCGAAAAACATCGAGTTTATATGTTATCAACAGTATAAAAGCCTAAAAGAAAGTTTGATGTTTTTCATTCGCAGTTCTTTGAATATTTTTCTTACCTTCCCTTCACATAGTATATTTATAGCTTTATCAGTTACGTAACAGACCTATTAGGTGACATATAGCCTATGCAAAACTAGTTTACTGCCTATTGTGCTCTGTATCTGGTGTCATTTATTTCCGTTTAGCGTTTAATTTGCATAAATAAAACCATAATGAATAAGCTTCATTCGAAACCGTTGTCCTTGACTTCGGCCAGAATGAGATTCACTTTTAATATCTTAATATGCTTTTTAAGGGGCTATTGCCCTATGTCATTTGGATTTTTGTGGCCCCAGTTTTAGACATTATCAAAGGGAAAACGGTGTATGATAATAAATTGTGAATATGTTTGTGTGAATAAAATGAGAAACGATACGGACGTTGTATAAGGACCAATCAGGTGTTGGGTTATAAAAGTGGGCGTGGCTTCTGGGACAATTTAGCAGTGACATAAAAAATATGGGGTTTTACGTCCTAGATTATGGCGGTTTCGT
>NC_051408.1:4497676-4498294 GCF_015228065.2 Penaeus monodon
GCAGACTAATAATATCCAATGAAAAACTAAAAAACACATCCAGTAACCCCAATCGCCCGTACCCTAACCACTCCCCTCGTCCTCCCCTTAAACCAGGTGGTAATGCTGACCAAATTCCCCCCCTCGCTCGACCACCCCAACATCACGGAGCTCACCTACTGGCGCTCCATCTACGAGGAACGTCTCAACTTCTTCGAGATCAGGAAACACCCTTTGATCTTCCTCGCTCGTTTTCGCTCCGAGTTGTCGTCGATGGCGCGGGATCTCTACAACGACACGACGGTCATGGAACTCTACCACAACAGGAGGGATTTCGATGTGGTGTTCGTCGATGCGCTGTTCAATGAGGTGATGTTTTTATATAATGTTTTTTTCAGTGTTTGGCTTCCTCCCCTTTTTTTGTTTTATTTGTTGGGTCTATTTGGTATATCTGTGTGTCTGTTTATCTATCTGTTAGGCTATGTGTACGTTTGTTCGTTTTTGTTCTGTTAATGTGTCCATCTGTTTGGTATTGTGTCTGCTTATCTTCCTCTTTGTCTCATGTGTATTTTACGTTTTTTGTGTGTATTCCGATGTGTACGTAAACTGAGCAAGCATAGTCGGAAGGCAATTCTCGCC
>NC_051408.1:4498394-4500523 GCF_015228065.2 Penaeus monodon
CCCACTTCTCTCACCTACTTCCATAAAACCCCTCCTCACCATCACCACCATAAAACTCACCACCCTCCCCTCCCTCGCCACCCCACAGGCACTATACGCCTTCACCCACGAACTGCCCCTAATCACCATCTCGACCGTTGGGGACAATTACCAGCACAGCGCCGTTATGGGGAACTTCTACCACCCTGCTTACGTCCCTACGTTGCTGTGGGACTTCGCCCGTCCTTGGCACCTTCATGACAAGGTCTTCAATGTGCTGTTTCATGTAATCAACGCCGGGTTTTGGAGATTCATTGTGGTGCCTGCGATTGAGTACGAGGTGAGGGAAAACGTGTTTGTTGGTTAACGGTTGTTTGTGGATTGGTTGTTTGGTGTCGTTATTACGAGTTTGGTTGTTTTGTGAAGATGATTGGTTGGAGACACAGAGGGACTCCAGTATATCCGTGTGTTTACGTGTCCTTCCCTACACGTAAGTTCAACTACATGCCTCTTCTTCCCCACTAAGGTCAAGAGACATTTCCCAGACCTTCCTCCGCTACTCGAACTGGAGAAGAACCAGAGCCTCGCCTTCGTCAACTCCCACTTCAGCGTTGACCTGACCTTGCCTCTGCTGCCCTCCCAAGTCCAGATCGGTGCCATTCACTGCCAGCCTGCCAAGCCTCTTCCTCAAGTTAGTCTTTGTTATGTTATGGGTATTTTGGACTTGATTTTGGTGTTTGGTCTTTGGATAGAGAGGACATTCGTAAATTGTGTACTTTTATTCTATTTAAGATTCAGTTAAAGATAGCTTTTTTTTTCTTTATACCGGTTAACGTTTGTTTGAAAATCCATCTTTTAGAGCCCAGTTAAAGATAGCATTCACAAACTTCTTTTTTATTCTAATTAAAGTCATCATGCACAAACTTCTCTTCTATACCAATGAAAGTCATCATCCACAAACTTCTCTTCAGCACCAGTCATCATCCACAAACTTCTCTTCGACGCCAACTAAGGTCCTCATTCTCAAACCCCTGCCTTCCAACCCCAGGACTTGGCAGGGTGGGTCCGCGGCGCCGGCGAGGCAGGGGTGGTGTACGTCAGCCTCGGCTCCATGGCAAGGGGCGACTCCATGCCTACCCACCACCGCGACCTCTTCGTCAGGGCCTTCGCCAGGATGAAGCAGAGGGTCATCTGGAAGTACGAGGGCGTGGTTCCTGGCGTGTCTGACAACGTGATGGTGAGGAGGTGGCTTCCCCAGCAGGATATTCTCGGTGGGTGGTTTGGCTGGTCCTCTGTGGGGGTTCGGGGGTGTGGGTATGCCCTAGATTGTGGGATATTTGGCTCAAGCGGCTGTGGGAAGACGCTTAAATCTAAACGAAACGGGTTTAAGTGACGGGTCAAGTGTGGCTGGGAATGGCATAAAATGAATGAAGGAATAATAATAATCGTAATACAATTACAATCACGATGAGGCGAATGAGAGACACGTCCCCGCCCGCAGCTCACCCAAACGTCAAGGTGTTCCTGTCTCACGGCGGCCTCCTGAGTCTGCAGGAGACGATCTTCCACGCCACGCCCGTCCTGGCCCTCCCGATCTTCGGAGACCAGCCCAAGGTCGCCGCCCTCATCCAGAACGAAGGCTATGGGCGCCGCCTGGAGTGGGAGGAGCTGACAGTCGACCTCCTGGTGGAGACCCTACAGGAGATCATCAGCAACCCGAGGTATTTACCCGTAGATTATCCTTTCTCTTTCTTAACATTTTTATTAACTTTCACGCACGTTAAGCAAGTAAACAGACGATCGCCACAGTACAAGACACCACCCGTAACCCCCTCTTCCCCTTCCCCTCCCCCAGGTACCTCGAGCGAGTGGCCACAGCCTCCAGGACGCTCCGAGACCAGCCCGAGTCAGCCCAGGACCGCGCCGTCTACTGGACCGAGTACGTCATTCGGCACGGCGGCGCCCCCCACCTCCGCTCTCCCGTCACGGAGCTCTCCTGGGCCGAGTTCCTGCTCCTCGACGTCCTCCTGGTGCTCGGGCTGGTGGCGAAGGGGGCCCACGTGCTCTACAGGGCCCTCTCGCGGCGGACGTGGCCTCTGCAGGGGATCAAGTGGAAGCTGGACTGACGGCGACGCGGCTCGTGGGGTGAA
>NC_051408.1:4500627-4501632 GCF_015228065.2 Penaeus monodon
TGTACTCTCACTACCTCCTAATATGCATACACCAAATGTTTATATTAAGTCGATTTTAAGGATATTCCATGCTGCAAAACCAAATAAAAAATAGCAAATCTACTTCCTAGCATGGAAACAAAGAATACAACGTTTATAAAAACCATAGTTTATAAAAATCAAACTGGTATTACCATATTAGCATTTACACCATAAAGACGTCAGCAATCGCTTGTAAAACCATTTATAAATGCGTTAATCTTTAATAAGTTTACTGAAATACTACTTTGGAAATAAAAGTACAATCTCAGATACATACTGCCACTGTTCTTCTAGTTTTGGCAGTCGAATCGAGAGCTTTATAATTTCAAGAGATCTCTGCTAGTCTAACTGACGAAAAAAAATATAGTTCCTCAGAGAAAGTGGTTCCTAACCTTTTCATTCGCAAAGGACATAAAAGTTACCATAAAGCTTATTTCAAAGTTGATCACATAGTACAAACAAAATCTATATCTCAGCCTAAGATTGGCCTTGTAAGAACCCAGGTAGACATAAAGGATTTGGAAATAGGTTAAATCCTTTATTTAGAATGATCAAACTGAATTATAAGAACATCGCTAGACATACAGGAGTTGGAAATAGGTTTTGATTCCTTATCTTATAATGATCAAGTTACCTTATAAGATACCCAGGCGAAAATAGCGATGGAAATAGGATTTAATTATTTTATTCATGTTTATCAATTTTTTTTTTATAGATCCGAGTAAAAAAAAATCGACTGGGGATAGGAACCACTGCTTTAAGATATATAAATCATACGAGCTTAAAGCAAATATAACTCCTTTAAAAAATAAACGACAACGAACATTTAATTCACGGATGTTTATTAAATCATAAACATAGTTGTGTTTTATCTTTTTATCTTAACTATCAAGAGAAATAAACGAAAGGGGAGTGGTAGATGATAACGAGCCTAATAGCAAAAGAGGAGAAAGAAGTAAAATTGTTTCCTGATTTATGATATTG
>NC_051408.1:4501995-4502059 GCF_015228065.2 Penaeus monodon
GCTTTATCCTAATCTTATGGTATTCATTTCTGTCGTAGATTTTCTATGTATCCAAATAAAACAG
>NC_051408.1:4502563-4502787 GCF_015228065.2 Penaeus monodon
ACCCCAAGGTATATGATTTTTGTGAATTCACCTGAACCGTATTCTTCAAATTTGCAAATGACATTAATTGGAATCGAAAACACTTATAGAAAATTACTGAAACTTTTTCCCAAATATAATATTCACGCTTAAATATAAACAAATATACCCACAACCAAAGAATTCGATAAGATAAGTAAATTATTTAATTGATTAATATAAAAGGAAACAAAGAGAAAAGATTG
>NC_051408.1:4503090-4503246 GCF_015228065.2 Penaeus monodon
TTATCCGCTTCCAGGAATTAAAAATGCGAAAGAATTAAGACAATTCCGGAGTAAACCTGCGTACCCAGCGACTTATGCCGCGCTGTTGAAAACCATGTTTAGACGCTTCGCATTTCACAACAAAAGCTTTTCTTAAGCTGACTGAAAAAGTGTGTG
>NC_051408.1:4503479-4503652 GCF_015228065.2 Penaeus monodon
GGAATGAAAATGCTGAAATATTAAAACGATTTTCCTTGCTGCAGATTTAACAGTACCGGAAATTTATGCCGCGCTGTAGAAAATCCCGTTTAGACGCTCCGCTTTTTCAACCCTTTTTCACACGGCTGCGTACAGAGATGGGTGCATTTTGAGGCCATTTTTAAGAGCCGTGA
>NC_051408.1:4505695-4506197 GCF_015228065.2 Penaeus monodon
ATCTATACATCTTGAAATTGAGCAATTATAACCTCTTAGGTTTCTAAACATACTGTTGTAGAGTGTTATTTGGATGTACTGAATTATGATACATAATATATACATATCTTTTAATAAGTGCTATACCAGTGGTCTTAATAATTTCTGCCACAGAGGCATAATTAGTCAAGTTCTATTGAAGTTCAGTATTTCATCAAGTTTTAAAGTTTTCTTAATCTAAGTAAGGAAAATGTATTTTTCCAGATCAGGAATATATATAATATAACTTTGGATTTGCAAAGAACTTCAGGTTCTCATGTATGAAAAGCTAAATAAAAAGACAAAAATTTTATTTTCATAAATGATGTATGACCAGCACAGTTCTCTTTTGCAATGTGTTGATTCCTTGTATTTCCAGCAAATGGTTTAAATGTCATATTAAGATAATTTGCCTTTTTCACAAAATTCCCACAAAGATAATGCTGTAACACTATGTATTTATTCTTATTATTTTGATTTTGAG
>NC_051408.1:4506236-4506903 GCF_015228065.2 Penaeus monodon
ACATGATATAAAAAGCTATATTACAATCAGGAAAAAAGAAGGTCACTTATTCATATCTGTAGAGCTTGTATTTAATGTCTATATATTTTTTTTTTTAATTATTTGTGTTTCTTTTTGTCATATTATAAATCTAATCTGTGCAAAAATTAAGTCCTTTAAATGTAAGCGAATAACTTTTCTTCTTTTCTTTTTGGTCTGCAAAATAGTAGGCCTTTGGAATTTAATAATTTAAAGTAAATTTTGTTTATCTAAGAAATCTGGTTTTAAATTTTAAAGCTGTCTTTGGTTTTACAATTTGAAGTATGAAGGAAATATTGATGTAAGTTATTTAATATCCCTTTTTCTTTCTTATATGAGGTGCTTAGATTTTATCTGATCCTTTACACAACAGATTACATCATATTCATTTTATATAATTTCCAATTTGAGTATAAAAAAGGTAACTAATACAACACACTCAATCAATGCGGGTAACAAAACATACATTGCATTACTTAAATAGTATTTATTTAAGCTCCAGGCTACTGCGTGTAAAAATAATAATTCTCAAACTTACACGTTAGTTGCCAACTTCTATTTACAACAACGAACACAACTGATCACCGGCTTGGAACTGACATATAACAGATTTCCTATTAACAGTACAATTATTATTTGTGTTGCTCAG
>NC_051408.1:4506935-4507182 GCF_015228065.2 Penaeus monodon
CCATGACTAAGATATTTACAGTGAGGAACAATCATTTTCTGTCAGTGATGGGAGAATTCTTTGGAAGTCTTTAGGAAAAAAATAATAATGATGGAAATGCGTTTTCATTGACGTAAATCATATTTCGAAATTTTTATAGAGGGCAAAAAAAAATTAGTCTGTTGTATTAAAATTTTGGCATAGTGATAAAAAGTTATTCTTGTAAAGATTAAGAAGACTAACAGGCCTGAAATACTGCTTTCAGGGA
>NC_051408.1:4507207-4507714 GCF_015228065.2 Penaeus monodon
ATTCTGTTTTTATACTCTGGTTTATCTTATGAAATATTACCATGTATACAAAATCTATGGTTTTAAAATTATTTGTAGAGGAGGGTAGATAGATGCCCTGTTGCTGCTCTAGTAGGTTTTCAAAATTCATACACGTGTCAAAGAGTTAATAAATATAAATTAAAAAGTTGCATATATATATATTTATATTTCTATAAAACAATTTTATAATATACCTTTCTTCTCCTCCTAGTCCATGTCTTCAAATTCGTCCCTAAAGATTTGTCGAACTCTCACATGTAATAAAAATTCTCAAAGTTGCCCTTACTTGCTGCATGGTATAAAAGTGTGATATGAACATTTGCAAGGCTCTGCTGTAACAGTGAATAGAAAACAGATGTTGACAGTTGAAAGGAAAGATGTGCAGGTGTAAAACATTATTTAACAAACTAGGAAAACAAAGAATCTCTAAATGCTTTACATTGTATTATTCAGTATCCTTGAATGGCTGTTTTTTTTTTTTTTCTT
>NC_051408.1:4507746-4508431 GCF_015228065.2 Penaeus monodon
TCATCAGTTGCTACTTTTCTTCAGAAATTGGTATGGCAGGATTAATTTTGTAGGTAACTAGAGAGTATATCAATTTTTTTTTCTTCTTTTTTTCATTTCAGTTTTGACACAACTTATTATCTTACCTCATTCTATGTCACAAGTTTATTGAATTTGGCATAATATTAGTTGAGGGTCACTTCTGAGAAATGGTTAAAAAGACCTGAAGTTTTCCTGAGTTGAGTGCACGGCCTGACTCAATTTTCAGTTTGACGGCCACAACACCCAACTGAACAGGATAATTGAACTCCCTGCACTGGTCAACATGCGTCCTCTCGCATCGTGAGGCATAACAGCACTACGACCTCACAGAACATTACCACCACAAGCACCATCCTCCGAAGAGGCACCGCATTACTCTTGTTACTTCTTGATGAAGCCTCTGACGCGCGTCATGCACTTGTTTACGAAGGAGGCCTTTCTGCCTGCTTCATCCGTCGAGGCAATAGACGATCGCCTGGAAGAAGCCGTCGACCTGGAGGAAATGGTGAGGTTGGAGGTGTCCTCCTTGCTCCCTCCCAACTCGCTCTCCATGGCAGACAGTCGGCTGCATTCTTCTTCTATCCCGCTCTCCTCTTCCGCTATAGGGCTGCTCTCGCATGGGATGCTGCTTAGTCTCCGCCTTGGGGGTCGCAGCTCCCCACTT
>NC_051408.1:4508479-4508861 GCF_015228065.2 Penaeus monodon
AGGTATTGTTCACAGGAAGATACGACATCAGTTGCGGTTTCTGAATCACGTGCAGCTACGGTGTTAGAATCTAAGCCTGTGTCGAGACTAAGAGAGCGTGAAGGCGGAAGTGATCGGCGCATTGGGCGTGGGAGGAGGGGAGAGCCGGCCCCAAGTCCCCTACTGGCTGAGCCACGAACGGGGAGCCGTGGGACAGGACTGGCTGCTCTACCGCAAAGCCTTAGAGGTGAGGCAGATCGTGGGCTACTTGTGGTTAATAATCTGGAAAGAGGAATCAAACTTAAAAAAAAAAATGAAAAGCAATAAAAGTCTCACAAGAGACCAAACTATCTGACACAATTTCCTCCAAATCTGAACATACAATGATCTATCTCCAAATCGC
>NC_051408.1:4509112-4509958 GCF_015228065.2 Penaeus monodon
GCATCAATACCTTCTATGTTTAACCAGTGCAGGGTCGCCCCGTCAGTCCTTGGCAAAGTCTTTGTCAGAACACGAGGAGCCCTTCCCGCTTTCTGTGCTTGTGGTGCGCTGGTATGGAGGTGGAGCTCTTGGAAGAGTCGATGGCGTTCCTGGTGTGGCCATGCCTCCTAGTGCGCTGCCACTAACATAACGTGCTAGTGGGCCATCTCCGGGCATGTTGCACTCGCCTCTGATGAACCTCTCGATCTTGTCCACACAGGCATCCTGGTAGTCGTGGATCCATCTGTAAATACATTTTGATTTTAGTTTCTTTTGTTAAATCCCAAAGTTTTAGATTGATAATCAGAACAATTAATTGAAAAATCTGTAAAGATACTGACATCTGTGTAACTTTTGTATTAAACTAAACTGATTTGAAAAAAGGATAAATTTAACAAATTCTGTAATATTTCCATCACATTAAAACACCCTATAGATTCTGAGAAAATGTATTTAAAAAAAAATCATACTAAACAGACATTCAAAAAGAGTTTCTAAGCAAAGCAACCTCTTTTAATTAAAGGCTAAAGGAATACCCAGTGAAACGCACCTAACACCATTGAAGTAACACACAGCACGCATATCTTCTGGGAGTTCTTCTGGGTCAGGCCACTGGAAGTTGTCGAGGATAGGAATAATATTACACCCAGACTGGAGAGCTGCAACGATTTCCTGAAAGAGCGTTCAAAATGAGTTTTCTTGCAGTCATACATGACAGATCTATATTCTCTTTTAATCCACATTCATGGAAAATCCATGATAAAAATGTGCCAGGGTTCAAAATCTAAAACCCGAGAGGAAGTCAGC
>NC_051408.1:4509994-4510245 GCF_015228065.2 Penaeus monodon
TCATTTTACTATACATATACATTCCTCTTAATACATACCCTGTGAACCCAATCTTTGCATTCTGTATCCCCTATACATCTGTCCAGGGCATTGGGTGTTAAAACTAGTAAAAAGTTCTTTGCTTGCCGAATGGAGTTTAACAAATTATTGTCGAATTTTCCTGCTTCTAATCTCTCCACATCAATAAATACTGAGAATTCTTTGAGCTGCATGTGGACCTTTAATAAGCTGGAAGAGATAATACAATCATT
>NC_051408.1:4510354-4513039 GCF_015228065.2 Penaeus monodon
TCATACCTTGCTAGCTGTGAGCCATTGGAACGTCGATAGCTGATAAAAACATCTAGATTCTTGTCTACGGGATCACCATTAGAAATCTGACCAACGGCATCTGGGGATAAATGAAATATATGTTAAATTCAATATGGCACATTCGTTACTGCTTGCATACCGACTCAGACTGGTAAAATATATATTCAAAATCTAGAAATCAAATAAGTAATTTAACAAATCTATAAAACTTCTCGTAAAATTCCTTAATTTTTACAAAATTATTTCGGCATAAAATGTAATATAGCACAGCAGCACTACCAACAAAAAATAAGAAATCAACTTACAATATTCTCTAATTTTTTCTCTAACTTTTTGCCGATGAATTGAGTTATAGATGCGACACTCTGAAATTAGCTGCTCCTCTGTGAGATATCTGTCAAGGTCAAAAAAGATGTTTTAAGTAACAAATCTCATTTGTAATGTTCTTTTCAAAGATATTTAGGTAATATTAATATATACTCCATAAAAGAAACTAGATCAGTAACTCACCTTAAGCAATCACGAGTAACACCAGCATTCAGCATACTGTAGGTATAAACTGCAAAGTCGGGATCCACTTGTAACATAAATTCATTGAGCTTTGTGGAGTCACAGGAAGAGAAATCTGCCATCAGCTTTAACTTTTTAAGCTCACGCAGAAATCTTTGTCTGAGAATGCCGTTTTTCATACCAATGTCTTCGCACAAGTTCTGTTCTGTCATTTGCAAAAGGAGATCACCATCTACTCGAGAAGCAACAAAGTCATCGGCAAACTCAGAGAAACCAATTCTTTTGACCCAATTTTGTACGTCTTCTGGTGTCCACAGTGGCACCTGTTGGCTAAGGATGTGTGGTACTTCCTCCCCTATTAGTTTGAGGGCTTTCACAGCATATTTACTGGCAATAGCATTGGGAGAACTGGCTACTTCCTTGAGTGGCTCAATGGCACCTATTTCTCTAAAGAGTTCGAGATTGCCCTGTCGCTTCTTGATACCAGCTTCCATACAGAAGTGGAAAGCAGCAAGGTTCCTCGCTTCCTCCCTCTTACTACTGAGAACTGGAACAAGCCTCTTTAACCAATTTGAGCTCTGTCCGTGGCGGTGAGCAACAGTCGAGTTGGCAAATTGGTCTGGCATCTGGTTCATCACAAAAGGTTCTACAAGGTCAAGAGTCCCTGACTGTAACACAGCTGCTTCTAGTTCCTTGTTAGCAACCAGAGTAGCTATGGCAAGGCAGGCATAGTACTTGATGTTGTCATCTGTGTGGAAAGCCAAGGGGAATAGCCACATGGGGACATTACGGCGTATCATCTGCTGTTGGTTGTCTGAGCCACCATAGAGGGACAGGTTGGCCAAGGCCCCGGCACAGTGACGTAAGGTTTCCACATCAGACTTCCTGCATTCTGACAGCACTGCATCGAGACCACCCAAATTGATGATTTCTGAGCAGGTTCCCTCACTGTGCTTGAACAGGTGTTCCAAGATGCCTGTCCCAACACGTGACTTGTCTACGGAGGTCCCGTTCTTTGTGCAGTCGCAGGCGACATTGACGACGTCCTCCAGGCCATTTTCAACGACATAGCCTCTGTTTTCTGTGGTGAGGCACTGCTCAAGGACCTTGGCACTGGAGAACTTCAGGTCAGAGTCATCAGAAGTGCAGTTTTTGAGCAGCACATCAATGCCGCCATTATTTCTGAGGACATTACAGAGGGAGAATCCCAACTCATGGCCATGTGTAGGAACTGACCAAGCCTTCCGGATCATTTCATCTATGTTGTCCAGAAGGGAAGGAGCATCCTTGAAGCCCTCACTAAAGGTCATAGTTTTCAGCTGCTCGACGAAGTTTGACATGACTCCAGAATAACGCATGATGGCATTCTGGATGTCGACTGGCTGTGAGGCATCATTTAGGAGGTCCAAGTCTTCAAATCCGGTTATACTGACATTGCTCTGAAAGGGGGAAAAAAACAGAAATTTGATTAAAACAAATACATTTATAAAAATACGAGTTGATCTCACCAGCATAACACCTAAAGAAGCCACTTAATTTCAAAATCAGAAATGTCCCATTTCACCCACCTGAGATGCAGTCATAGACGAGGTCTGCTTGGTGCACACGCCCTTGGTCTTGATGGTGATACCTGACGTGGCTGCCTGCCGGGACGACTCCTGGTTGATGGTTCCCGCTGGCGTCTTGGTCTGACGCTGCTGCTGTTCACTGACAGCTGACTTGTGCGCGGAGAAGCCCTCGCCTGCAACCCGCATGGTCGCCCCCTTGACCTGGGAGCCCTCACGGTGGGTCACGTCACCCGCCCGGAGCTGCCGCGCCTCCTGCCGGGTCGAGGAGAAGAGTGAGATTGACTGACCACGTGAAAATAGCTGTTATGGAAACAGCTCATGCAATGAAGTGTCATGGGAGCGAAGTTAGGGGTGATGAGACTTTGTCAGAAGGAATGGTTTTGGGCGGTGGTGGGGGTGGGGGGGTGTCACTGTGGTGGAATTTGAACGCATGGGAAAGACTAGTTTGGTTGTTAGCCTCGGGATGTGGTTGTGGTTAAAAGTTTGTAAATATGAGATTTAGAGAGAAAAAGAGAGAAAAAAAAAAAATATATATATATGACTTGCTGAAAGAACATTGTGTCCGAACCTGAATGCTCTTTCTCTT
>NC_051408.1:4513064-4513180 GCF_015228065.2 Penaeus monodon
GGTCAATGTATGTGGCACACGTGACACAATTTTGCAACTTATTGAGTCCTTAGGGTTGCAGAAGGAAATATATTGATAAAGATGCTGATCACGGTGGTATTTGCAATTTATCCTTT
>NC_051408.1:4513555-4514135 GCF_015228065.2 Penaeus monodon
CGAACCGGCTCAAACCAGCATCTTCCAAACACTTATATTCCCCTCAGCAAGAGCAATGGAGCAACCACCACCAATGAATAATGAAAGACACGTAACCATTTGCATAAGGAGTCTAGAACAATCTAGGAATACATGAGGTGAGGCAATACGACCGCCCGCGCATCTTGAGATTGCCTGCGACGGGCTTGAGAAAACAGCAATAATTTTCCAACAAGTAATTTCAACATACCCGGAAGTCAATGCTAATTTTATAAGAAAATGATTATTTTTTTCTCTTAAACATGTTTCTCTCTTTCCCTTCCCTTCCCTTTACATAACCTTAAATATTAAGCATAAGATCTTGCCCCTCCCCATTTGTTCCAAGACGTTCCTTCCCCCCTCCGTTCCTACGTTCCCCTGCCAGCCCTGAACGCGAGGAACACCAGGAACGGAACGAAGCAGCGGCGAGGGGCGAAGAACAAGTCACCTTGGCAGACGACAGAGTTAAGGGGCTGCCAGTGCTACTATTTTGCGGCGATTCGCTCACCTGACCACCGCCATAATAAGGGATGCACAATCAAAGCGCCACAGGAGGGTTTGC
>NC_051408.1:4514214-4514503 GCF_015228065.2 Penaeus monodon
CGCACACACACGTGGGCGGATGTTTCTTTCTCATCCCCCGCAGCCGTGCAAATACAACCGTGCATGCGCACATACGCCCGCTGTAGGTCATGGGGTGTTCAAGCGAGACCCCCCCCCCCGCCCCCTCGTGGTCCGGGGCGGGCGGTAACGAGCGAATGACGGCGGGTACCTTCACGCCCACACCCCCTTCCGCCCACCCTGCGCCGCCCCCGCGCCCCGCGAGCAACGTACCTCCTTCAGCGCCTCCACGGGAAGGCGTGCGGCGGAGCAGGCGAGGCCCCGCGACCCA
>NC_051408.1:4514537-4514974 GCF_015228065.2 Penaeus monodon
CTTGTCCCTCTGACCCGCTGACCAGCCTGACCTCGGTCTGCTCGGCCGGCCCATCCTCCCTCTCCTCGCCGACGCCGCTGTCACGACTCAACTTTCGCACTTTCTCCTGCTTGGCGGAGGCGGCGGGGCAGCTGCAGTGCCAGGGCGGCGCAGTGTTCTGGCACTGGGAGACTTGCGCGGGCGTGCGGCAGCGAGTGCAAGCGGTGCCAAACTGCCGTTGGGTGGGGTAGGCGGCGTCGCCGGAACACTCGCGCTCATTTGCCAAGTCCGAGAATCCAGTGGCGCTACCCTGGGCCCCCGGGGCATGTTGGCGCCCCTCCGTGGCAGGGCGCCGACGGCGCTGCGCCGCGACACGAGGCCTTCTGACAGCCGCACGAGGACGAGGATGGGCACGGTGAGGTAGAGGGGAGCGTCGGGGCGTGCCTGCCCGAGGAAGC
>NC_051408.1:4515040-4515698 GCF_015228065.2 Penaeus monodon
CTTGGGGCTGAGCATGACCCAGAAGATCTCGAAGTTGATGACGGCCCAGGGGTTGGGCGCCGTGAGCGTGGAGCCGGAGCCCAGGTGCCCCCCGCGCGTCTGGATGCCCTGCTGGTGCTTGAGGCCGAGCGCCGGGAGCACGCCGCCCAGCACCGTGTCGCTCACGCGCCGCCGCTTCTGCATCTTCGTCGGCCGCTCAGCTTATCTCTCTAACTCTTTTTTTTTCTTTTTACAAATTACAAAGTCTTATTTGGCAAAGTTCCGACACGAATCTCCTTCACGTGGGCGCATTCGTGTCCGCGGGCGCGATCAGAACCATGGCTCAGGTGACGCCATCACCGGAGGAGACGACGCATTCGAACACGCCGATGCGTTCGGCCATCTTCTCACACGGGGGTTTCCATGCCCCGGACACGCAGTTCTCGCTCTCTATATCTTATTGCACGAAATATCCGACCTGTAACTGGAGAATTCGTATTTTCTGGTTCCTCTTTCTAGCTGTATATAAAAAAAACACATTGCAAAACATCAGCCTTGGACTCGAAACACGTGTTCACTTACGAGAAACAAAACCGAAGTACGAAAAATCAGGCAAAATCAAGAATTTTTTTTATTTCGACACTTTGCCTCTCTCACATCGCATCACTAAGGATGCAAG
>NC_051408.1:4515962-4516108 GCF_015228065.2 Penaeus monodon
AGTGCCCATTATGAGCATCCTATACGAAGAGAGAGAGAGAGAAAAAAAAAAGGTTCGAACCCCGGATATCCTTCACTAACTTGACCTTCCTCCCGCTACGCCCACAGCGCCCACTTCTGGCGTCTGGCTCGTCACGCGTCAGTTGG
>NC_051408.1:4516468-4516614 GCF_015228065.2 Penaeus monodon
ACTCTTTCTCCCTCCAATCAAAACACCTTTCTGCGTCACCTCATCCTCACCACAAAGAAGTAATTCATCCACTCCAGATGCCAGTGCCACCTACGCAACCCACTAGAGCCAGAGGATCGAGTGTGGAGTGCCATCTCCCTACCTTG
>NC_051408.1:4516949-4517555 GCF_015228065.2 Penaeus monodon
ACGACACCTGTAACCTCGTTTCGCACAGCTTCGGAATCCATGTGAGACTTCCTAAATGCGTTTAAAGTCCTTCTGACACTCCTATAAGTGGAAGACCTTTTTTTAAGGTCACAGCCTAATCCACACACGATCTAAAAGCATAAAAAAAAAAAAAAATCTTCTTCGCCTGAGTATTATGTCGTTCTGGATTTCATGTACTGTTTTTGTACGTTTTTCTTTTATCCTCGGGTATCTTTTAGTCACTTTTTTTTCTAAAAGCGTCGTGCGTACTTTCTGTTCACTATTTTCTGCAATACGGATTTTATTTTTTCACCATAGAGAAAAAATGAATATCTGAGTGTTTGGTCACTTCATTTCCCTGATCACAGCTCTCTCTCTGCGGCTACGATTTGCAAGACGCCCATTGCAAGACGCCCATCAATCGCCGCATTAATGGACACGCACGTCCCACCTTGCACCAGAATTTCCACAAGATCACACACGTTGCACAAAATTCCCTACGAGACTCCCGAGAGATCGACGACGTGGTGCGTGCGCGCGTGCGGCAGATAGCAGTGCTCTCGCTACACTGCCAGCCTCGAGGAGATCTGGTGGGCACGAGGCTTC
>NC_051408.1:4517617-4517720 GCF_015228065.2 Penaeus monodon
CCACCCGGGACCTCCTCGCCGCCCGTAAGCTCATTACAGGCCGCAGCGTAAACAAGGCTTTTCAATTCCCCGAAAAAAAAAATAAAACAATCACAAACAGGCT
>NC_051408.1:4517831-4518355 GCF_015228065.2 Penaeus monodon
CTGGGCTTCAGTTCCTGTGGGGGAACTTTCCCCTTCACCGCTCTCTGGCTTTAACCTTAAACCGCGGTTGCCACACAGTGATTCACCCGCGAGCCCGCAAGGACAGAGGTGCGTAGGGCTCGACTGAACGGGAGGTTGGCCTATAGGGGAGGGTTGCGATGCCCCTCCCCCCCCTACCCCCTTGTTTGAAGGCACGACGGGGGGGGGATGGTGGGAGAGGAGGGAGGGGGTGAGGGGATCATGGAGCGAAAATATAAGGTGGTTTAAATGTCTTGTTTTCAAGCTAACGACACCGACTGTTCTGCATCTCCTCTACTTCCTCTTTTGCTGATCGCCGGAGGAAAGTTGACGTGTTGCAATAACCTGTTTCGAGTTTATGATATCCGTCTGCTGATTAAAATGAAAATTCTTACCCAACGCTGAGGGCTGAGTGATGGACGCCCTTCGACGCTGCGCAAATCTGTAACTCAACTCCTTAGCATCGGTGGGTGCTTATCTGCCCCGGCTTTCGTCAAGCACTCCTT
>NC_051408.1:4518625-4518792 GCF_015228065.2 Penaeus monodon
ATGCATATTTTCGCCCGGCACCTGTTCGGCACCTGGGCTTTCACCCCCAGAGTCTTCTTCCAAGAACTCCTCCGCTCGGCGCCTGATCTCCCGCCTCTCCTCTGCGAGAGTACTTTCCCTCGACACCTGTTTGGACACCTGGCCCTCTAATTTATCTCCTGAATGCT
>NC_051408.1:4518969-4519100 GCF_015228065.2 Penaeus monodon
GAAGCAATTGCCCAGGTGCACGCTGCCGCCGCCCCGTGCATCCTACCACGTCCCTCAGATCTCCTCGAGCGCACTTCGGGGTTGGGGGGGGGGGGGCATGAGGGGGTTATGAGGGGTGGGGGCGGTAGCGA
>NC_051408.1:4519612-4519809 GCF_015228065.2 Penaeus monodon
GAGCTTAAAAAACAGTTACCCAACATGACCTTCCTTCCTCCGGCGCTGCAAAACGAGGTCTCCAGAGTACCAGGAAATACCCTGAGCCTGGCTATCGTATCCTCCCCCGGCTTCCTCTGGCCGCTGCCTCATTATAGCCTTTCGTACGGGCACAGCGTGACGTCATCAAGGTGTGTGGGGGAAGGAGCAGGGGGCGT
>NC_051408.1:4520184-4520372 GCF_015228065.2 Penaeus monodon
AGGTCATACTCCCACGAGGGGAAAGTTTTCAAAGAGTCGATGACCTTGAACTTAGGTAACGAGAGATGAACTTCCTCTCGGCTCGTGGAATACTGTGGACAAAATTCCTTGGCCGGGACAAAGGAATCGTGTATTGCTGGGGTCCATTCCGGACACACACCTCCACCCCCGCTGTTCCTCCTCCACCG
>NC_051408.1:4520819-4520971 GCF_015228065.2 Penaeus monodon
GGCATTACACGGTCAAACTGTCTCCTTCCTTGTACGTCTCATCACCTGTCGATGAGTCATGCTTGCTCGTGTACCGGATTGCAGATCTTATTACTTATTGCGCGTTGCATGCGAGGGATAGGTGGTATTGTCGCTGCAATTGCAATGATGAC
>NC_051408.1:4521283-4521469 GCF_015228065.2 Penaeus monodon
AGAGGCGACGAAACAACGCCTTTCGATAGCCGCACTGGGAGTGCTCCCCCCCCCCCCCCGCCATCAACCATTCTCGAAAACGGTCATTTCGCCGATCATTGCAATTAGCAGTAATTAGGAAGCCACGAAGGCGTGAGCAACTTCTTGTGTTTTTCTTCGTCGACTTCAAGGAAAAGAAGATAGGTA
>NC_051408.1:4521736-4522052 GCF_015228065.2 Penaeus monodon
CAGAAAAACACAAACACACATCGCGAATATCTGAGCCAGGGCACTCGTTAGGCCTAAGCTATATAAAAAAAAAGGGTTATAGGCCACGCCCCTCCGTCCGTGCGTCATGGGCGTGTCTTGCTGCCGATGCCATGAACATACCCCGAGGCTCCTGACCCACTTACTACTTACTGCCCCAAGGTAAAGTGCCTCGAGTGCCCCCCCCCCTCTCTACCTCTTGGCACTCGTAGGCACCCTGCCCTCTCGGGAAAAAGCTAAGGGGGGGGGGCATATTCGCGAGACGGGGGGGGGGGCGACGGGGCAGGCGATGAGGGGT
>NC_051408.1:4522203-4522283 GCF_015228065.2 Penaeus monodon
TGGGAATAAATCTAGTGAAATATGCATAAAGAGAAATAAATCGGGATGGAGAGCAATTGAACAAAAATAATGCTACTTGC
>NC_051408.1:4522336-4522444 GCF_015228065.2 Penaeus monodon
CCGCGTTTGATCTCAAGCCTTCGACCATAAAACATTAGCTACGAGAAGTAGACTAGGTGAGAAAAAACAACAAAAATACAAATAAACTCTCGACTCCGACGTGCTATT
>NC_051408.1:4522989-4523242 GCF_015228065.2 Penaeus monodon
CAAGCCCCCTCCTTCCCCCTCGAAATGCGCTTAGGGCCGCCCCCAATATAGAATCCAAGGAGTCTACTCTAATTAACTACTACACGACGCGGCCAGGTGCGAACTGCCGAGGCAACGCGCTTTTATGGTCCATCGGCGCACGCGACCTCGATGGGATTTTCGACCGGGTGTGACTCCTCTGGCCGCCTGGGTGTAGCGCTCTCTTGCCCCGGGAGATGGAGGCTCGTTATTCGCGATAATATCCGTTGGTCTC
>NC_051408.1:4523361-4523819 GCF_015228065.2 Penaeus monodon
GGATATGCAAATCTATTTTATAATCATTACTGCATATGCAATAAGAGAAAGAAAAAAAAACAATGCAACTTCTCTCTTTCAAAACCACCAACACGTGCAACATTCCCCCCCCCAACACCAGTACCCTCTTACCCTCCCCCCCCCCCCGATCTCTCCTCCAAGACAAACTCAAACACACGATCTTCCTCAATACTTCTCGCCCAAACGTCTTCTTCAGAAATCCGCTAATGTCGTTCTTTTGGGTTAATTTTGTTTATATACTCTCGACCCGGGGGAGAAGGAGGGGAGAAGGAGGGGAATAGGAGGGAAGGGAGGGGGGATGGGAGGGAGAGGGAGGGAAGGAGGGGGGTGTTGCCAACTCGGAATTAATCTCAGCCATTTATTTGTTTACGATTCGTCGCGAGGGGCTGTGTGTATAAAGCGGTTTTGTGGGTTTATTTTTCTTGGGTTTAGAGTTA
>NC_051408.1:4524183-4524281 GCF_015228065.2 Penaeus monodon
GCTAACTAACCAAGTCACGGTAACCGCGTCTGGCTGTCATGACTCTACCTCTCTCTCCTGCTCTTCATGCGCTCGTTTGTGAGTCTGTCCTCGCTGTC
>NC_051408.1:4524530-4524686 GCF_015228065.2 Penaeus monodon
AACCCTCCACACTTCGCCACCCGATTCTCATTTTTTTTTTTTTTCGCGAAGTTGATTTTGGCGACAGGTGTTGTTTGGGCCAAAATATTTACCCGAAGGCGACTTCATATTTCGGAGGGAAACCAATTCCAAGGGAGGTTTATGGGTCAACTTTGC
>NC_051408.1:4524904-4525140 GCF_015228065.2 Penaeus monodon
CCATTTTAATGATGGTAAAAACATCAGAAATAATGATTGTGAATATAAAATGGATTTGAAAAAAACGTGATATTTTTTTGTTAATGAGGTTAACTAAAACAGTTTTTTTTTCTTCTTTTTTTCTATTTCATATTTATCTGTCCCTCACCTCTTCCTTTTCAATAATTAAGTAACGTAAAGTAAACTGGCAATAATCTTGATAAACTGTGATCGATAAAAAACAACAACAAAATAGT
>NC_051408.1:4525394-4525554 GCF_015228065.2 Penaeus monodon
CATAATCCTTTAAGTATCCCTTCCTCCTTCCCCCCTCTCCCCCCTCACCTCTCTCCTACTTCCCCTCCCCCCCTCACCTCTCTCCTACTTCACCTCCCCCCCTCTTTACTCCCCCCCACCCCCATCATCGAAGGACGCTCTTCAAGGTACCGCCATACAA
>NC_051408.1:4525797-4525868 GCF_015228065.2 Penaeus monodon
CACTCCTCACCGGTACGCGAGGTATTCAGGTGCCGCGTCTTTGGCACACCTCAGTCACTGGCGCGCGTGCG
>NC_051408.1:4526320-4526544 GCF_015228065.2 Penaeus monodon
AACTCAAAAGATAACGAACAGGACCTAAAGCACGGAAGATAACGAAGAGATAAGTGAAGGTTTCCCTCTCATGCATGACACCAATCATGACACACGCGACCTCATTGCAGTAACAGGCAGGTGCACTTCCATTATTGCATGACAGGCCTCAGGCAACATGAAAGGAAGCTCTGTGACCGGGCAGGCAATTGCAAAAAACCTCGGTGCATTAATATTTCTCGTTT
>NC_051408.1:4526577-4526698 GCF_015228065.2 Penaeus monodon
GGTATTTCACATTCTCTTTTCTTCAGTGGCACGGCGAATCCGCAGTAATCCGGTCGAATCCACGCGAATCAACGCGAATCCGGACTAGTAGTGCAACAGGACCCCCCCCCCCCCTATTCAC
>NC_051408.1:4526719-4526983 GCF_015228065.2 Penaeus monodon
CCATTACCTGTGCGGTCATCATCGACAAATGGCCTCATACCCCGTTTTCTTTTCATTTTTTTACGTTTTCTTTTCATTTCTTCCCATTTTCTTTTCATTTATTCCCGTTTTCTTTTCATTCTTTCTCGTTTTCTTTTCTTGTTTTTATCTTCTTTTTTTTCTTTTTTTTTTGTATTGTCACCCTCTTGCGTCATAAATGTTACAAATACTTCTATTTGTCGCGTGTCAACGATTTTTTTTCCTCTCATCTAGAGTTGGGTTCTA
>NC_051408.1:4527160-4527427 GCF_015228065.2 Penaeus monodon
ACAGAGATTCTAAATAACTCGAGAAATGCCATTTAATTTTCTGAATGAGTATATTAAAAGTCGTAAAAAAATGTTGCAGTAAAAGTAATAGCAAACGTACTTTTAGTAATAGTCGGGAAGAAATACAGAGTCGATACTATTATGGGAATAATTTACATAACCAGGGATAACGATGACCAGAGTAACAATTAATATACAATAAAATTCATATATACTTTGCCTTCCACGGCCCCCCCCCCCCAACCCTTCTATCAAGCCGACATAGCG
>NC_051408.1:4527578-4527669 GCF_015228065.2 Penaeus monodon
TTAAAACAAGCATTTCTCGCTTGGGGAAGGTCGTGGGTTAAGCAAGGTGAGGAGAGAGGCTGAAGCGACTGCAAGCAAGCAACGCGATATG
>NC_051408.1:4528126-4528210 GCF_015228065.2 Penaeus monodon
TACTGGCAAGGCAAGACAGAGTTATGCCACACGGGTTACTTGTGCCCATCTTACACCCAAGGCCATCTTAAAGGCGCGAGGGGG
>NC_051408.1:4528346-4528546 GCF_015228065.2 Penaeus monodon
GGGGGGGGGAGTAGATTTTAATGAAGTTCTGAAGCGACTGGTTTGCTAGTGAGCTTCGGGGAGGGGGGAGGGGGGGAAGGGAGAGAGGGAACAAGGGAGGGAACAGTAGGATGGGGGGGAGGGGGTAAGGAGACGGTATAATTATGCTGTGATTGTGTTTGATACGAGGTAAATTAATGACTGGGCCGATATGATATGCA
>NC_051408.1:4529002-4529101 GCF_015228065.2 Penaeus monodon
AAGTCACTTATCTTCACTCTACACCTCCCTTGCACCGGAAATACACCCTTAAGTGCCGCTAAAATAATCCCGTCGTTGCCATGATATTCAGGTCAGATA
>NC_051408.1:4529152-4530032 GCF_015228065.2 Penaeus monodon
AGCTAATTGGTACAAGTCACTGCTATCAATATAATCTAAAGTCATTGTGATTTGTTACACGGATTCATACAAATAAATATGTCGCTGTATATTCTTCATTCATCTTTATAAACAATCACGCGTATATACAAACATACGTTGAGACACAAATAGACATATTTTAGATTGTTTGTTAAATATACTCTTCAGTAAAATTCTCAATTTGGCGGTTAAAATCTACGGGATTACAACGCCCGCTTTCACTTACGAAAATTATGTTGGGCGGTTAACTTGTCAAATTTAACGATTCTACATGATTTATAATAACGAAAAGAATATAATATAAATCCTGCCAGACAATATGGATGGAATTTGCACGAAAAAATAATAATTTCGTAAAATGTAAAACAAAACAAAAAAAATATGTTTGACTGAATATATTGTCTAATGAAAAACAATCCTTTTCATAAGAAAAAAAATATTCTACCGAAGACGGAGCCAACAGGACGCACTGAAACAGCCATTTTCACCAACACATCGAAACGACACTAAAATAAATTCAAGAAGAAAAATGATAATAATAACACCTACATTTTCGCATTTTCTTTTTTTTCAGAGAATCATTCTTGATCATCCTAAACCCGAAACAAGAGTTCAGACTATTAACCAACTTCAAAACTTCAAAGAAAGAAAAACACATTTATTTTAGTCTGACCTCGAGAGAATGGCGGACCACGTTCTTCAAGAAATTACAGGAAATAGCAATAAACACGATTCTTGCATTACTGGCAGCTCGTTCGTTTCTCCGACTTTATTCTTCTAAAAGTTTGTTTTTTCATTAATTGATCTTTTTATTTCTCCTTAATTACAAACCATGACATAAATTCGTGATTACATTAAG
>NC_051408.1:4530063-4530130 GCF_015228065.2 Penaeus monodon
AATATGAAAAAGAGAGGGAGACAAAGTTCCAATAACCAAAAAAACTTAAATATTCACACCCGAGAAA
>NC_051408.1:4530192-4530641 GCF_015228065.2 Penaeus monodon
ATTCATAACGACACGCAAGGCACAAAGCGACTTGACTCATTATCCCCGTCACCCATTAGCAGTTTCATCTCCCGCTTCGCCACCAGCAAATTTGCACACTTTAATTGAACCGTCTTCCCCTCCCCTCCCTCTCTCCTTCCCTCCCCTCTCTCCTCTCCCTCCCCTCTCTCCTTCCCTCCCCTCTCTCCTTCCCTCCCCTCTCTCCTCCCCTCCCCTCCCCTCTCTCCTTCCCTCCCCTCTCTCCTCTCCTTCCCTCCCCTCTCTCCTTCCCTCCCCCCACCCCAACTAATTGGTTCGCCTGGTGTTGGAACCAGTTAGACGCCCCTCCTTCAGATGGATCCTTCCCCCTTCCCCCTGGTCAACCCTCCCCCTCCCTTTGTCTTCCTTCCCCACATATCACCCCCCCCATATATCACTTAAATCCTAAATGTATAAGTTTCAAGTTCGTC
>NC_051408.1:4530760-4533570 GCF_015228065.2 Penaeus monodon
AACCCCGAAAGACTCGGAACAGGAGCGCACTGACAGTGAAGAAATATTAGAAGCTATCTCGTGTATATCTAAGTCCCCCCCTCTTTCTTCCCGCCTGGCTTAACGAGGACGGACGCGCCGCCACCTTCAAGCGGGCTTCAGAAAACGATAAATCTGAGGGGATACCAATCTATTTTACGCTCGGGACGATGGGCGTGTGCGATCACCGGGTAACAAGACAGACAGACACAGGTGCACCGCGCGGGGGAAAATAATTTACCAGAAACACTGCATAATGATGGGGTGCAAACTGAGACTGGTCGGAGCCATAAAGTCGAGAGCTAAAAGGGCTTTGTCGACACCTCCCGTCTAGGTTTCATAGCCTAAGTTTCGAGATCTTGTAATTATGAACAGAGTTTCCTTGTTCTAAATGAATTGTTTGACTGCGAACGTCGTTTTGTTATATTAACGTTACTGTCACTTATACAAAACGAGAAGAAAACTGCACAGATAAATAAAAATTACATGGACGCAAATTTATGGCGCATTAGAACATCTGTGATAAAATCAACTGCTCTACCATATTGGGAAAAAATAATATAGTCTTTTTTCTCTCGTTCAAAAGCAATATCCCGACTTCAGAGGACAACCTTTGAATAAAATCTCGAAACGTATTTACACGTGAATATAGATGGTCATATTAATGGTTAATCTCTAAAAGCAAACTAATATTTTTCCTTAAACATTTATCTTTGCTACGGAGATTTAAGCTTCGTTTGTTTGTGAAATTTTGCAATTTCTTTAAAACAACATATATATATCAACATCCAATTTCAAAAATCTTCATTCAATTCAATATATATACCGAATGGTGAGCAGTTTATGGAAAAAAGAATCATTATGAAATTTAATGATAAACCAAGAAACGGAAAAATAACAAAAACCAGCAAGACTCATTTTTTTTCTACTGATTTCCTCGATAGTTAAGACAGCACAATCGAGACAATTAACTTACAACTTTTTATAGCACATAATCCGGCTTGAGTAAACATTCAGCCAAGTATATCCTTTCGAAAATATTCCATCCACGTCATTTGCATACTTCAAAAGCATACACTTCACATCAAAGCCAGAGTTTACATAACATTTCCCACTTAATTGTTTTTCTCATCAACTCCCACAGTAATTACATCAACAACCTTCAAATCATTCTACCCAAAGTTTTTTTTTTTTTTATTAAAGCTTACTGACCTCGAGACTTTTAAGAGCTGAGACTAAATAATATACAAGCTCAAATATACAAATATCAACAGCGTATGTTAACGAATTTTCTGCTTTGCCAAATCGCCTTCATACCGTCATCACATCAATAAATTTTCTTTTTCTTCTTTTTAACTTTCTCGATTCATTTTATGGCATATCTGTTATACCACCTTCAGTAATACCCATTGCAACACCCAGAATATTGACCACAACACCTATGACATTATATACACCTTATATAATAAACGTTACAGCAACTATAACAATTACCACAGCACCTTCTATGACACAAGCATCTGTGACACCCATTACAGTACATGACACCAACCTGAGCTCCTATGACACAAACAACACCTGTGACACCCATTACATCACCTCCTATGACGTAAACCATATCTATAAAACAGAAAAAAAACTAATAAAATCATCAACACCAACACAACACCACCAACACCTCACCACCAACCACAACACCACCGACCTTAACTAACCTACTAAATGGCAGCACTACCACAACACCACCAACCAACCACCACCACCACCTAATAACCTATACTATAAATAGCAGCACCTACCACAACACCAACCAACCACAACACCACCGACCTTAACTAACCTACTAAATGGCAGCACCTACCACAACACCAACCAACCAACCAACCAACCACAACACCACCGACCTTAACTAACCTACTAAATGGCAGCACCTACCACAACACCAACCAACCAACCAACCACAACACCATCGACCTTAACCTACTAAATGGCAGCACCTACCACAACACCAACCAACCAACCAACCACAACCACCATCGACCTTAACTGACCTGCTGAATGGCTGCGGCCTTCTCTGCAGTGACGCCATCAACCTCGAGCTTGGCTTTGGTGGCGGCCTTCTTCGACGACTCCTCGTAAGATACGTCGCCGGCTTGCAACTTGCATGACTCCGACGTCTGGCCTGAGGCGGACTCGAAGCTGTTCTTGTCTGTCACAACCTGTCGAGGGGGAGGTTGTGGGGTTAGAATGCGAAGGGTAATGTGGCGGTTGTGTGT
The DNA here is from genome assembly GCF_015228065.2 of Penaeus monodon. Taxonomy (NCBI): domain Eukaryota; kingdom Metazoa; phylum Arthropoda; class Malacostraca; order Decapoda; family Penaeidae; genus Penaeus; species Penaeus monodon. Next base: position 4,533,055 of record NC_051408.1, read on the forward strand.
TTTTTTTTTTTTTTTTTTTCCTTTTTTCGGTTTTTTTTTTCGGATAATTTGTTGTTTTTTTCGGATAATTTGGTGTTTTTTTGTTTTCCTTTTTTTGTGGATAATTTGATGTTTTTTTCTGTTTTCCTTTTTTTCGGATAATTTGATTTTTTTTTCTTTTTTTTCACTTTTGAGGAATAGGTGGATATTTTGTATGTTTGAAATTAAGCTTAAACTTGTATAAGTATTCATATCTAAGCTGTGATTGTTTATTCATTTATTTAACTATGTTTGAACACTTGATATTTTTTATTTTTACTTATAATTGAATACTTATGAACGCTTTAAAAAAATGAAATTTCCCAATCGTATAGAAATATATCTCAGCTAATTCGAAAAACCAATAATATCAAAGAACTGCAAATAAAATAAAATAAAAATAATTTCTAAACAAAAAAAATCTTGGAAGAAAAAAATAAATCAAAAGAATTCAACATAAAAAAAAAACTAGAAGAATTCCAAACAAAATAAAAGACT
>NC_051408.1:4533665-4533747 GCF_015228065.2 Penaeus monodon
AAGACCCACCTTCCGCTTCGAGGACGAGGTAACCTTCTTCTGCTCGAACTTCAATTCCTTGGGGTTGCCGTTGGCGGCCGAG
>NC_051408.1:4533777-4534051 GCF_015228065.2 Penaeus monodon
TCCTGCTGGGCCGAGAGCGCGTTCTGGAGGTCGAACTCACTCTCGACATCGGGGAGGGCCAGCTGCTCCGTCGACCCCATCTGCAGGGCGTCGAGGGCGTCCATGGAGCCCATGTTGAAGCCGGAAGCCTTCAGTTTGTTGAAGCCGGTGCCAGCCTGCAGGGCCGCGGCCGAGGAGCTCTGTTGCAAGGAGGAGGCGTTGCTCGCCAGGGACATGGATCGGTTGTAGTTGACGCTGTTGCTTTGCTGCAAGAGAAGGGGCGGTCAGAAAAGGA
>NC_051408.1:4534150-4534301 GCF_015228065.2 Penaeus monodon
ATTAAGATTATATCGGTATATTTATACAGATAAATGTTCTTTTATCTTTAATCAAAAATTTTATTTTGATGCAATATATGGACTATCAATAAAAAAATAATATATAATTGAGGTGATGTACCTCAACACATTAATATATTTCAAATTCTCT
>NC_051408.1:4534467-4534602 GCF_015228065.2 Penaeus monodon
CTCTCAATACACATTTTGCTATCAACAGATTTAATTTATTTGATTTTTTTTAAAAACCGAAAGAAAACAAAATCTATATACTTATTTTTTATATATTTGACTTAAGTAAAAAAAATCTACATATCTATTTCTAAC
>NC_051408.1:4534773-4534938 GCF_015228065.2 Penaeus monodon
CTCACCGACGTCATCTCACTAATATTCGACTTGACTTCGGACATCGATGACTTCAGCTCCGAGAGATTAGACTTGTTAATGGACGATGCCGATGACTTCAGTTCACTCAGGTTACTCGATGACTTGACTTCACTCAGATTGCTGGATGAATGGGAGTGTGAAGTG
>NC_051408.1:4534988-4535613 GCF_015228065.2 Penaeus monodon
CATCACCTGCTGGCGAGGGGGAGATGACTTTAGTACAGTATCCTGGGTTTTTGGGGGAGATGACTTTGGGGGAGAATCTCGTGTTTTGGGGAGATGACTTTAGTAGAGTATCCTGGGTTTTTTGGGGGAGATGACTTTGGGGGAGAATCTCGTGTTTTGGGGGAGATGACTTTAGGGTAAAAAAGGATGATGACCTTAGGGTAAAAAAAAGATGACTTAGAGTAAAATAGATGACTTTAGTAAAGTATCCTGTGTTTTTTTGGGAGATGACTTTAGGGGAGAATCTCGTGTTTTTAGGGAGATGACTATAGTTAAGTTAATAAAATTAGCAGAATTGTAAACATCGTTGTGAGAAGATGCGCAGAAATATAAACATTTCTTTATGAGAGAATGAATAACAAACATATTCTTTTTAATGCAAAAACGAAAAGAACTTTACAAACACACATATTCATGAGAAAATGAGCATACATATAACTATCTTTTTCAAAAATGGAACAAAAAAAATAAAGAAACTCTTGAAAATATATATTTTTTAAAAATCAAGAACCTCCTAAAAAAAAATCATGAAACTAAAATAAAAATCTTCAGAAAACAATAAAGCATTTAACCCACACTCCTCATC
>NC_051408.1:4535645-4535854 GCF_015228065.2 Penaeus monodon
TCCTATCCTTGAGAAGGGTATTTAGATAGTATCACTATGCGCAAAGGTTAGGTGAGAGTCGCCCAAAAAAAAGCGTAATAAACATTTTACAGCACGGCGTTTGCCTGTGCCCTCTCCCCCCACACTGATCCCCGGCCTTCGTCGGCTGGCTAGGGAGAAGTCGCATCATTTAAACCCCTTTTCTTGCGTACGGATGTCCACGCGCGGAA
>NC_051408.1:4536271-4536457 GCF_015228065.2 Penaeus monodon
TTCAAAAAAAAAAAGAGCCATAAATCACTCATCCTTTAAAGCGTCGCCAATATGCAAATTTACAACCGGCGACTCACTCCCATTCGCAACCCAATCATCCAATCGATCATATCATCATTAGCATTATAGTCGCTTTCCGTTTACTACGATGCGATGACAAGAACTACGGAGCAGGCGACTGTCGTA
>NC_051408.1:4536507-4536595 GCF_015228065.2 Penaeus monodon
TCGGTCATAATGATCGCGTTCGGTCGGTTTCAGGACAGTTTGGGTCGGGGGGGGGGGGGGTTAGGTCTCGATGTGTCTTCTCCCTCCT
>NC_051408.1:4536859-4537146 GCF_015228065.2 Penaeus monodon
TGATGTGAAGAAGAAACAAATAATATAAAAAAAACTCCAATACATCCCCCCCCTTCTGAATCTTTTCATCAATCAATCAATCAAAATTAGGATAAAACTGCCCCCTTAGGGATAATAACTAGGATAATATCCCTCATCTTCTCCCCTAAGGAATAAAAAAAACTCGCTCCCCCCCCCCCCCCGCGTCCTCCTGAAGATGCAAAAACTGGGGCAATTTCCCCTCCCACCCCACCCCCCACCCCTACCCTCTCTTTGCCTAAATAAAGCCACGTCATAAATTAGCATCC
>NC_051408.1:4537314-4537544 GCF_015228065.2 Penaeus monodon
GACAAGACAGGATCTTTGAGAAGCTGACAGGCGTCGATGGCTCACCCTCTGGCGTCGACCGTCCATCCCTGTCGACACCCACCAACGAGGATGAGATTCCTGCAACACTGATCAACGTTGCAAAAATCTCGACGAATTCCCCACCCTCCCCATCCCCCTCTTGCTCCGCTCCTTCCTATTTCTACCCCCCCCCCCACCCTCCCCAACACATGTAAGCATTTCGCAAATCC
>NC_051408.1:4537834-4538354 GCF_015228065.2 Penaeus monodon
CGGAGCCGCCCGCAGTGCAATGGAACAGTGCCAATGAGTCACTGCAGAAAGACGACGCACCTGCCCGCCGCTTGATACTTCTCCAACCCTTACGTCACCACACTCCAGGAGGGGAGTGGGGGAGATAGGGGTGGAGATAGGGGGGGAGGGGGGAGCTAGGGGGAAAGAGGGGGGAAGTGGGGGAGGTAGGGGTGGAGGGAGAGGGGAAGTGGGGGAGATAGGGGTGGGGGGAGGGGGGCAGATAGGGAAGTGGGGGAGATAGGGGTGGGGGGAGGGGGAGATGGGGAAGTAGGGGGAATGGGTAAAAGTGGGGGAGAGTGAGGGGAAATGGGGGAGATAGAGGAGAGGGGGTAGGGAAGAGAGGGGAGTGGGGGAGATAGGGAAGAGAGGTAGAGTAGGCAAAGGGGAGAGGTGGGGGGGGGGGCAGGCAGACGGTATTGGTACAAGGCAGGGGGGGGGAGTGAGGAAAATAGCATAGATATAGCAAGGAGGAGACGAAAACAGCATAGGTAGAGGGGAG
>NC_051408.1:4538567-4538755 GCF_015228065.2 Penaeus monodon
CACACCTATCAAACAGGGAAATACCGGATAAAAATCAAGATACGGACAGCGAAAGAAAATGAAAATAGCATAAACAGACCGAACGAAAGAAGAAGAAAAAAACATGGACCAGAGAAGAATGAAGAGAAAGAGAGACAACACGAACAGAGGACATAGAAAGGGATAATGAAAGGAGAAGGAGAGATATA
>NC_051408.1:4538786-4539008 GCF_015228065.2 Penaeus monodon
TCTCACTCTTAATGATCCTTCAAAATAGCTTATCAACTCGCAGTAATAAGAGTGACGGAGAATTGACCGATGCAAGAGCTATTAAAATCACTGATGTTCTTTGCAATGAAAACGACCCAATTAGCTAACGAGCAGAACGACCGTTAATAACCATTACCAGAAGTAATTAAATATACAAATAGACAAAAATACAAAGGCTATTCACATCCCTATTTCAAAGAT
>NC_051408.1:4539275-4539379 GCF_015228065.2 Penaeus monodon
CGCGCAATATAAGGTCGTGGTGTCCGTTGCTCCACTTGTGATAAACGGACAGACGAACTTACGGACGCACGACCTCCTCAAGTTCAGTGGCGGGGAGACAACTT
>NC_051408.1:4539727-4540035 GCF_015228065.2 Penaeus monodon
TAGCCTACCTTCTTATCTATCCCCCCCCCCCCCGAGATACCCAACAACGATGAATGAAAGGAGAGGCACGTGGCGGAGATACCCCTTATCAGCGACTTTGCTTGGTGGCGCCGAGTGTTATCTGTGGGAGGCTGGTGAGCGAGGGGAGGGAAGGGGGGGAGAACGGGGAGAGAGAGAGGGGGGGTAGGGGATAGAGGGTGAGGGAGGGGGAGTGGTGGATAGGGGAGAGGAGGGGGGAGGGGATAGGAGGTGAGGAAGGGGAAGGGGAAGAGAGGGGGGAGGGGGTGGACGAGAGAAGGCGGGAAGAT
>NC_051408.1:4540080-4540303 GCF_015228065.2 Penaeus monodon
AGATGATCAAACAATTTACATGCCTGAGAACTCAATCAAGGAGCCAAGACCGCTTAATGGCGAAAAGAGCGACCTGAGAAACGTCGGTTATTTAACCTCCCCTTCATATTAAAAAAATAAGAAAAAAAGAGAGAGAGAAAAAAGATTCACCTTGACCTTGCCACCAGGCCTTTCCTATCACCATTAGGGCTATTTTGGGAGTCGTTCAGCCTTAGCCATAACG
>NC_051408.1:4540735-4540840 GCF_015228065.2 Penaeus monodon
ACCCCATTCCCCTTCCCCATTCTCCCCCCCCTACCCTCTCTCTCCCTTCCCCTTTCCTACCACGAAAAAATCACGGCCATCTGTCATGAGTCACTGATGCCATAC
>NC_051408.1:4541087-4541188 GCF_015228065.2 Penaeus monodon
CATACGTTCTTCTTATTATTATCATCATTATTTTCTTTTCATAAATATCTAAATCAAAATAAAACAAACAAGGAGTCCGCGCCGCTTTTGGTACTCTATCC
>NC_051408.1:4541217-4541365 GCF_015228065.2 Penaeus monodon
AACTGCCACTTTAGCCGCGGTCGACTAGTTTATCTTTGACAAATATATGTCAGCCGTATAGAGTGGCGGTTGCGCGTTTTGAGAGCCAGAAGGGCATGAAAACTCGAAGGGGAAAAAAAAAAGCGCGGGAAAATTGAAACCACGTGGC
>NC_051408.1:4541479-4541598 GCF_015228065.2 Penaeus monodon
AAAAGGGGAAAATGAAATTAAAATTCTACTGGTATCGTCTTCGCGGCTGGCTATGCATTTTAACGAGGGGTTGCAACAATCATTTCAACGATTTTTCTTTCTTTAAGAGTGTGCTAAAG
>NC_051408.1:4541845-4541997 GCF_015228065.2 Penaeus monodon
TTGGGTAAGTAAAAACAAACAAAAATTCAATGATCTTGGGCCGATTTGCATACGCATCTAAACCCATGCGCGGGAAAAAAAAAATCCTCACGCAAATATGACAGTGATGAAATTGAGTGCATGTGATTCTATGCAAAAAGCTAAAGGAAGGA
>NC_051408.1:4542381-4542854 GCF_015228065.2 Penaeus monodon
ACCCGCCATTTCCCCGCTAGTTGACGATGAACCTCGAATTATTATGCATCTGTGCTCCATCAGCTGAGGCAGGTATGGTGACTACGCCCTCTTCCCCCTCCCCCTTCCCCTCCCCTTTCCACTCCCCCTCTCTTCCTCCTCCCCTCTCTTCCTCCTCATGGCTCTCCCCCCCCCCTTCTCTCTCCCCATGGCCCACCTCCTACCTTCCTCCCATTCCCCATGATCTGTCCTACCCTCCATTCTTTCCCCCTCCCTCTCCCCCTCCCCTCACGCCCTCTCCTACCCTCCCTTCTTGCCCCCTCCCCCCCCCCGCACTTCCCTACCTTACCCCCTCTTGCCCTAACCACTGTGAACTGCCCTTCCTGCCTGCCCACACAGTTACCTAAAAGTCAGTACGTAACACAGAGAGAGAGAGAGAAAATGTACAGAAGTTATTTTCCCCCGATGTCTTCCATTTTTTTCTTTTATTCTTC
>NC_051408.1:4542909-4544096 GCF_015228065.2 Penaeus monodon
CTCCACTCCTCTCGCTCCTCCGATCCTGTCTCCTCCCCTCTCTCGCTTCTCACTCACTCCGCCACGTACAACCTCGCGAATCTCACTCTCATCCGACCCTCTGTCATCATCCCGCACCAGCTCTCCTCGACCCTCCGTCCCCCCCTTCTTCTCTCCACTCTCTCCATCTCTCCCCGGCCCCCTACTCCGACGGTCATCTCTCTCCTCACCCGACACATCTCTCTCTCTTCGTCACCTACTCTCCCTCTCCCCCCCCTCTCTCCGCCACTTTCCTCTTCAACTTCTCTCTCCCCTCCATCCCTCTGGCTCTCCGTTATTCACTCCTTCAATTCTCCTCTCGCATGGCTCTTCCCGCCCTCCTCTCTCGTCTCGTCCTCTTCCTCTCTCCCCTCTCACGTTCCGTCTCTGATCGCTCGGTCCTCACTTCTGTTCTCGCCTTCCAAGTTCGTCCCTGTCTTCCGCTCCCGTCGGCCACGAATCTCAACTCCACTCCCTCCGTCTCCTCTCCGCTCCTCTGATTGCCCGTCATTCCTCTCCACTTCTCTCTGTTTTTCCCTTTCGACCCTCCTCTCTCTTTCCGTCGCTCTTCTCCTTCGGCTCCCCCTCGGAGTCTCTGTCTTCGCCCTTCGATCGCCCTTCCCCTCCTGTCCCAACTCTTCTCCCTCCCGTCTCCTGTACGCGGTCGCCCTCCTTTATCTCCTCTCGCACTCGTCCGATCCTCTCTGCACCTCTCCCTCCTCCACCCTTCTCCCATCTTCTCTCGCTTCCTCTCGCACCTCTCCCTCCGGTCTCTTCCCTATCCACTTCTCTAAGTTTCTTCTCTCTTCTCCGGCACCCTGCCTCTCCCCGCTCCCGCCTCTACCCTCCTTTCTGTATCCATCGCCTCATCTCAATCCCCCTCCCGGCAACTCCACGTCTGACTAATCCGTCGTCCTCTTCCCTCGGATTCCCTCTCTCTCTCTACGGCTTGTCGGTCTCTCGCCCTCTTCTCTACTCTCCCCTCTCGTCCCCCTCCTCTCGTCTCTCCCTTCTTCGTCCTCTTCTCTCGCAGTCTAAAGCCTCGCTTATCTCCCCCGACCTCGTCTCTCCTTCCTCCCCCCGCTCTCGTCCCCTCCTCTATCAGCTCCCCCTCCGGCTCTCACTAGACTCTTCCCCTCTCCCGCGATCTCCGCAGGTCTCCCTGTTTT
>NC_051408.1:4544131-4545645 GCF_015228065.2 Penaeus monodon
TCTCTCTCCATCTGCTCTCCTTCATCCTCCGCTATCTTCTCTCATCTTTTCCCCTTCTCACCGACTCGTTCTATAATCTATCCCCCCGTCTCCCCCTTACTTCTATCTCCTTCTCCGTCCCTTCCTCTCACCTTCATCCCTCTCTCTACTACTCTTTCCTTCTCCGCCTCTCTCCACCCTTATCCTCATCGTCTCACGCCTCTCCTCCCCTCCTCTCCGATTCACCCCCCCCCCCTCTCTCCTGGTCTACCCCCACCCTCTCCCCTCTCTTCTTCTTCTCCTCCAATCTCTCATTTCTCTCCATCGTCTCGCTCCGCTATCTCCCGATCTGTCTCCAATTCCGACTCTTTCATCCCCCACCGCCTCATTGCTCTATCCCCACCCCTCTCTCAGCTCTGCTTCTCTTCTTCCCCCTGTCTTTCTCTCGTCGCCTATCCTCAATACTTATTCTTCGGTTCACCTCTCTCGCCCTCTCTCTCTGCTCCTCCCCCCTCTCATCCTCCACCCTCCTGTGTTTCATTGCTGTCTCCATGTTCTGGGCCTCTCTGCATGTCTCTCCTCTCGTCTCATCCATGTCGTCCCTATTCTATCTTTGCTCTTCTTACGCCACCACTCTCCCCACTCTCATCCGGTCCTCATCTCTGGCAACGCGTCTGGTCCGGATCGAATTCTCATCTCTCTGTCCTCAATCTCTCCCTCCCTCTCATCTCTCCCGTCTGCAGTCCCTCGAGTATCCTCTCAGCCCACTCTCCTTCCTGTCCCACTCTCATGCATTCCATTCCTCTTTCATCCTCTACTCTCTGTACTCTCCGCTCGTCCGTTCGACTCCCTCATTCTGACTCACCTTCACTCTCTCACCTCTCGTCTTTGTCTCAATCCCTCTCTTCTTACTCCTCTCTCTCCCCAGTATCTCCATCCAAATCTCCTTCGTTTCTCCTTCGAAACCTCTCGACGCATTCTCTCTCTCAACAATCAGTCTGTCGGCTCGCTCTCTCCCGTCATCTCTGCTCTCCGTTCTCTCGTCATATCTCTCTTCGGATCTCCCCGGCCTCCCTCTCCCTCTCCATCCAATCATTGCTCTCTCCGTCTCTTCCCTTCGTCACTCACCTTGCATCTCTCCTCGCTCCTTTCTTGGCTCTCTCTCTCTCTTCATTCTCTCGTCGTCCACTGTCTCGTCCCTCTCTTCTTCTCCTCCTCTCTCTCTGCTCCCTCCTCGGCTCCCTTTCCTTTCATAACCCGTTCTCCGCCTCTTGTCCATCCTCCCCCAGCTCTCATCCCTTCTCTACTCTCCTCCTTCTCACATCCGCTTCTCGTTTCGGGGCTCTCTCCACCAGGTTCTTCATCTGGCCTCAATCCTCCTTCTCCTCTCACTTTCTCCCGCTATCGTCTCCTCCCTCCCTCTACTTCTCTCTGTCCTCGTCCGATTTGGACTGAATTCTGGCGCGGAGGTGTGTATGTATACAAAGAGGGGAGGCGGAGCACATCATACAGAGGTGAGTCGTTAATCTAAACGT
>NC_051408.1:4545709-4546039 GCF_015228065.2 Penaeus monodon
TCGAAGAGTGGAACCCATTGTGTAGCCTGCGCCCACAGGACAATTTGCTTTGCACCAACTTTGAGACAACAGACCCATTAGTAAAAAACGGCGGGGCCGTAGACAGAAAAATGCATGGCACCAGAATAGAAATAGAGCCCTCTTTCTAAGAAAAAGCCTCTTTCCTCTTCTTTTTTTTTTTAATATATAAACAAACAAAAACTGATAAGACAAAATTTGCATAAAACAAAACGAACGAACGCCTCACGGACAGCAACAAACGAGCAAGACAAAAAGGGGCGTCCAAAACACGTATCGCAACAAAGAACGAATCGCCGACATGTCACCACA
>NC_051408.1:4546151-4546329 GCF_015228065.2 Penaeus monodon
TACCCTTATAGAAACCCTTCGTCGACGCGCTGGCATCTCATTACGGACGTGACGCTCAAATCCTCGACCAGCTCGACATCCGGAGCCGACGACGCAGGCCCACGTGGTCCTCTGGTCGGGGGTGTCCCGGTCCTCGGCGCCTCATTTGAATAGCTCTCGGAGCGGAAACAGGTGAGAC
>NC_051408.1:4546353-4546494 GCF_015228065.2 Penaeus monodon
CGCACACACAAGCTGGTCCTTGCTTTTTTTTTTTTTTATATTGGGCGTGCAACGTGTGGGAGAGGCGAATTACGGTTATTCGGTCGGAACCAAATGGAACGAACTCTGTCCTCTTCTGTTTCCTCTGTTTCTCTGTCTGTT
>NC_051408.1:4546700-4546838 GCF_015228065.2 Penaeus monodon
AAGATTAACAATAAAGTATTATGAGTGTGTTCCTCTATAATGAGTGGCCTTCGTCGCTTAGAATAATATGTCCTAGGTTTTTCAGGTGTTGTGCTCACCTTGTTTATATTCATCTGTTTGATGATTGTGTGTGTGTGT
>NC_051408.1:4547013-4547339 GCF_015228065.2 Penaeus monodon
CCTGTCGGTTGATCTCACACAGCGCCACTCGGGCATCACAGGCCACCGGACAGGGTATAGCCCTCTCCGCGACCTTGAGCGAGCGAAGCGCGCGCAACGCACACGCGCACCTGTCCGCCGCCCGAATTTTTATGCTCCTGCAACGTAACCTTCACACAGACCGCGGGGCGCCCGGCTGTCGAGTCGACGCGCCCGTGCTCTGTGGGCGAGAACGACGGATCCTTATGGCCCACCCCCCCCCACCCGCGCGGCACGACTCCTTATGATGCCGAAGCGTGCACTTTTTCGAAGGCCGCCGTGATTTATGTCGGGGCGTCGGACCAACC
>NC_051408.1:4547589-4547780 GCF_015228065.2 Penaeus monodon
GTGAGTCGCGTCCTTTTGAGCCGGTTAATAGCTCACTGCAATTATTATCCGGCATCTTCGTGACTCCATCGCTGCAAAGAAATGAGGATGCCCACAAGTGCTTTCCGCATCTGTCTCTTTGCAAGACTATTTTATGGCCGAGAATCGAATTGCAAAATTACCAGAAAAGACTGTGGAAACGTCCTTTAAGG
>NC_051408.1:4548056-4548739 GCF_015228065.2 Penaeus monodon
CTAACCAAACATGGTCCAAAACGAACGAGATAAAATCATCATCAACTTGGCCTGTTATTAACAGGTTATTCCGCGCCCTGAGATCACAAGGGCAATTCCCTCCCTCCCCCCCAGCATCCCCCATCCCCCCACGCCCTCACGTACCCTCCTCCACCCCACCCCCTCTCCGCTTCACGGGTCCCCATGCCCCCCTATCCATCCCCTAACCTCCCCTAACTCACCTCTCTCACCTTCCTCCCCATCCTCCTCCCCCCTCCCCTTTACCCCACCCTCCTACCCCCTTCCCTTCCTCTCCCCCTTCCCCCCCTCCCCTTTACCCCCACCCACCCCCTCCCTTCCTCTCCCTATCCTCCCCCCCCCATCCCTATTATCCTACCCAAGGTCACGGCAGAAGACAGCGCAACAATCCTTAAATTACAAATCAACTCACCCCCCCCTCCCATCCCCTCGCAATCAGCACTAATTACCACTCCCCCCCATCATTAAGAAGACTGCTGATAGGGGATTTACTCGAAGGGCAGGACGGCGTGTGTGCATTGCAACGACTTCGACATGGCAACAAGAAAGTCAATGAAGGGAGGAGGAAAAGGAGGCGGGGAGGAGGGCAGGGAGGGAGGAGGAAGGAGGGGAGGGAGAGAGGGAAGGAGGGAGAAAATAAAAGGAGAGAAGTAGGAGAAGGAAGC
>NC_051408.1:4548782-4548854 GCF_015228065.2 Penaeus monodon
TCAACAGACGATATATGAACACAAACTGTGCGGTCAAAAAATCACTACAAAATACACATTTGGAAGAGCGAC
>NC_051408.1:4548961-4549056 GCF_015228065.2 Penaeus monodon
GATAATTTGAAGATAACTGACGCCCATATGAACGTTTTGAAGATGATAGATAATTCTGTTCGGTTCCCCGAGTGAAAATATAGATAATGAGAAAT
>NC_051408.1:4549131-4549271 GCF_015228065.2 Penaeus monodon
TAAGAAAAAGTGGGGATGGTTGGGGGGGGTTTTTAGGCAATGATTCACCCGAAAATAAAAGAAGAAAAAAAAATCTTCCGTTTGATTATCATCGAAAAGTTCCAGAGTCATGGATTCAGGAGTTCCAATGCCCGTCATGG
>NC_051408.1:4549725-4549800 GCF_015228065.2 Penaeus monodon
CTTCAGACACTGCGGTATTTCCTGTCACAACAAGAGAAAAAGGGAGTTAGTAGAGAGAGATGAGAGATGGGGGGG
>NC_051408.1:4549957-4550045 GCF_015228065.2 Penaeus monodon
GGAAATTCATCAATTGCAACCCCCCCCCCCCCATGGCAACAGAAGTGAGAACAAGACGATACACAATAAACAGTTTTTCCCTGCATGC
>NC_051408.1:4550072-4550407 GCF_015228065.2 Penaeus monodon
CGCGTCCGATTTCGTCCTCCGACTAAGATATTATCCAGACAAACCTTCGCACTACTAGACTCCACTTACCCTCGCCCCACCCCCCCTCCCTCCCCACTCTTCTTCTCCTTCTTCTTTCCTTTCCATCTCCCTTCTTCTTTCCTTCTCCCTTCCCCCTCTTCTTCCCTTCTCCCTTCCCTTCCGTTTCTTTTCCTCTCTTCTCCTTCGCTCTCCCTTCTCCCTTCCCCCTCTTCTCCCTACTCTCTTCCCCTTCTCCCCCCCAACCTTCCCCTTCTTCCCACAAATGACTGAACAAAGGAAATCGGAAAACCCTATGTTACGTAACTTCCCTTTCG
>NC_051408.1:4550438-4550582 GCF_015228065.2 Penaeus monodon
TATCACGCCCTAACCCCACAGAACTGGCCACTTGAGTCGTTCAAGGGTGGGCGTGGGCCTGGGTTGCGGGCGGTGAACGGAATCTGGTAGTGGAGCAGGAGACTAAATGAGGAGGAAAGGATTAGATAAAAAAAAAAGAGGTGG
>NC_051408.1:4550670-4550751 GCF_015228065.2 Penaeus monodon
CAAGAAATCATTCTAAATCACCATATCATCACTCCCATTTTTTTCCATACCATTCGCTTATCTCCCCCTTAACCTCGTTAT
>NC_051408.1:4550865-4550993 GCF_015228065.2 Penaeus monodon
CCACCCCATTAACAGATTCCCAATAACCCATTAGTAGTTACCGCCGGCGCTAAAAGCACATTGCAGGCTTTTCGAAAAGAGTTAACGTAAACGGGTTGTTTCCGAGGGAGTTCGAGGCTGGTGCAGTC
>NC_051408.1:4551458-4551541 GCF_015228065.2 Penaeus monodon
CTGCACGCCGTATCAACACGCTACCTGGCAACTGACCCAACCAGCTGGGACTGCCTGGCCATTACTGCTATATTCTCCTCCAA
>NC_051408.1:4551851-4551981 GCF_015228065.2 Penaeus monodon
GTACACTCCATTCCTATTTACTTCCGCACTGCGCATTTTACTAAACATCTCACAAACCGTCTTTTCCTTTCGCCATAAAAACATTCTTAGATTGCATTTTTTCTCGTCTAATATCTCGTCTCCCCCCCGG
>NC_051408.1:4552053-4552377 GCF_015228065.2 Penaeus monodon
GCATTTTTTTTTTCTTTCTTCTTAAATAGAACCAGCACTATAACCACACCCTTTCCGAAAGTCATTTTGCCTGCGTTTGTTTGTTAGCTTTACTTCTACGGAGAAACCCATGGGCGTCTTCACCATCCACACTATATAACACATCTTCACTCTCACCTCCCGGGATTTTCCAATGTCCTTCTCTTCTTCAAAAAGTATTCTTATATTCCAATCGCCACACGCAATAGTTTTTTTTTTCTGTGAAACCATGAAATCCACTCCTACATAGGAGTTCTTCCGGAGCGAAGGACGACTCGAACGGAAGGCGGAAGGAAGGACTTGATC
>NC_051408.1:4552462-4552665 GCF_015228065.2 Penaeus monodon
GGCCCGGACTGAAACCACGCGCCGCCCCCTCCGTCCGTGAATATATTTTCCGCGCGCTGCCAGGCTTTTCCTCAGAAACCGCGCTGGCTGGCGTGACGCGGCGAGAAAAAAAAAAAAAATATAAGACTATATAAAAGAAGACGAGTACGCACACCCATCCACATCGCCAAACACTCACCTCTCCCCCCCTCTCCCCCCCCCTC
>NC_051408.1:4552733-4552817 GCF_015228065.2 Penaeus monodon
GTCCGTATTTAGACTGAATTCTGGCGGCGGAGTGTGTATGTATACAAAGGCGGAGTACATCAGACAGAGGTGAGCGTAAATCTA
>NC_051408.1:4552880-4553138 GCF_015228065.2 Penaeus monodon
CGCAGAGTGGAACCCGGATGTAGCCTGCGCCACAGGACAATTTGCTTTGCACCAACTTTGACAACAGACCATTAAAACGGCGGCGTAGACAGAAAATGCACCAGAATAGCCTCTTCCTCTTCTTTTTTTTATATAAACAAAACGAGAGACAAAATTTGCATAAAACGCCTCACGGACAGCAACAACGAGCAAGGCAAAAAGGGGCGCCAAAACCACGTATCGAAAACAAAGGAACGAATCGCCGACATATCAACCACA
>NC_051408.1:4553208-4553494 GCF_015228065.2 Penaeus monodon
CCAACCCACCAATCTATCACTCAAACCCTTCGACGCTGCATCTCATTACGGACGTGACCTCAAATCTCGACCAACTACGGACACGAGCCGACGACGCAGCCACTGGTCTCTGGTCGGGGGTGTCGGTCTCGGCGCCTCATTTGAATAGATCGAGGAGCGAACAGGTGAGAAGGGGGGGGCCCACAAGCTGGTCTTGCTTTTTTTTTTATTGGCGTGCACGTGTGGAGGCCGAAATTACGTTAATCGGACCAGATGGACGAACTCTGTCTCTGTTTCTGTTTCTGTT
>NC_051408.1:4553712-4553830 GCF_015228065.2 Penaeus monodon
GAGTGTGATTCCTCTATAATGAGTGGCCTTCGTCGCTTAAGAATAATATGTCTAGGTTTTTCAGGTGTTGTGCTCACCTTGTTTATATTCATCTGTTTGATGATTGTGTGTGTGTGTG
>NC_051408.1:4554352-4554671 GCF_015228065.2 Penaeus monodon
GGTTGATCTCACACAGCGCCACTCGGGCATCACAGGCCACCGGACAGGGTATATAGCACTCCCGCGACCTTGAGCGAGCGAGCGCGCGCACGCACACGCGCACCTGTCCGCCGCCCGAATTTTTATGCTCGCTGCAACGTAACCGTCACACCGCGGGCGCCCGGCTGTAGAGTCGACGCGCCCGTGCTCTGTGGGCGAGACGGACGACCCTATGGCCACCCCCCCACCGCGCGGCACGACTCCTTATGATGCCGGAAAGCGTGCAGTTTTCGAAGGCCGCCGTGATTTATGTCGGGGCGTCGGACACAAACCGATGAGT
>NC_051408.1:4554913-4555097 GCF_015228065.2 Penaeus monodon
TCGCGTCCCTTTTGAGCCGGTTAATAGCTCACTGCAATTATTATCCGGCATCTTCGTGACTCCATCGCTCAAAGAAATGAAGGAAGCCCAAAGTGCTTTCGCAATCTGTCTCTTTTGCAAGACTATTTATGGCCGAGAATCGATGCAAAATTACCAGAAAAGACATGTGGAAACTCTATTAAAG
>NC_051408.1:4555228-4555292 GCF_015228065.2 Penaeus monodon
GCCTTTAAAAAAAGCAAACAAAACAAAGCCTGAAATAAAGTCTTCAAAAACGAAACCAGCGACG
>NC_051408.1:4555342-4556056 GCF_015228065.2 Penaeus monodon
CTAACCAGAACATGGTCAATAACGAAACGAGATAAATCATCATCAACCTTGGCCTGTTATTACCGTTATTCCGCTCCCTGAGATCACAAGGGCAATTCCCTCCCTCCCCCCCAGCATCCCCCATCCCCCCACGCCCTCACGTACCCTCCTCCACCCCACCCCCCTCTCCTTCACTCCCCATGCCCTCCCTATCCATCCCCTACCTTCCCCTAACTCACCTCTCTCACCTTCCTCCCCATCCTCCTCCCCCCTCCCCTTTACCCCACCCTCCTACCCCCTTCCCTTCCTCTCCCCCTACCCCCCCTTCCCTTTACCTCCACCCTCCTACCCCCCTCCCTTCCTCTCCCCCTACCTCCCCCTCCCTTCCTCTCCCTATCCTACCCCCCTCCCCTTTACCCCCACCCTCCTACCCTCCTCCCTTCCTCTCCCCTACCTCCCACCTCCCCTTTACCCCCACCCACCCCCTCCCTTCCTCTCCCTATCCTCCCCCCCCCATCCCTATTATCCTACCCAAGGTCACGGCAGAAGACAGCGTAACAATCCTTAATTACAAAATCAACTCACCCCCCCCTCCCATCCCACTCGCAATCAGGGCACTAATTACCCCCCCCCCCCTCATTAAGAAGACTGCTGATGAGGGTGATTTACTCGAAGGCAGGATGGCGGTGGTGGTGCATTGCAACGACTTTCGACATGCAACAAGAAGTCAATGAG
>NC_051408.1:4556189-4556438 GCF_015228065.2 Penaeus monodon
TCAACAGACGATATATGAACAAAAACTTGCGGTCCAAAAATCACACAAAATACATTTGGAAGAGCGACCCCCCTTCCCTTTCCCCTTTCCCTTCCCAGAGGTCAATGAAGGTCATGAAGGTCACAAAGTTCACGGTATAAAAAAAAAAAAAGATAATTGAAGATAACTGACGCCCATAATGAACGTTTGAAGATGATAGATAAATTCTGTTCGGTTCCCCTGAGTGAAAATATAGATAATGAAAATAGT
>NC_051408.1:4556528-4556675 GCF_015228065.2 Penaeus monodon
TAAAAAAAAAAAAAGTGGGGATGGGGAGGGGGGGGGGTGGAGGCAATGATTCACCCGAAAAGAAAAAGAAGAAGAAAAAAATCTTCCGTTATGATTATCATCGAAAAGATTCCGAAAAGGTCATGGAGTTCCAGATGCCGGCATGGC
>NC_051408.1:4557132-4557296 GCF_015228065.2 Penaeus monodon
GGAAATCAGCAATTGCAACCCCCCCCCCCATGCAACAAGGAAGGAGAACAAGACGATACACAATAAACAGTTTCCCATGCATGCTTTTTTTTTTCCTTTTTTTTTCGTCGGTCCGATTTCGTCCTCCGACTAAGAAATATTATCCAGACAACCTTGGCACTACT
>NC_051408.1:4557547-4557615 GCF_015228065.2 Penaeus monodon
TTCCCACAAATGACTGAACAAAGGAAATCGGAAAACCCTATGTTACGTAACTTCCTTTCGCCCCCGCC
>NC_051408.1:4557657-4557751 GCF_015228065.2 Penaeus monodon
AGAACTGCCACTTGAGTCGTTCAAGGGTGGGCGTGGGCGGAGGTGCGGGCGTGAACGGAATCTGGTAGATGGAGCAGGAGACGAAATGAGGGAG
>NC_051408.1:4557880-4557952 GCF_015228065.2 Penaeus monodon
TCATTCTAAATCACCATATCATCACCATTTTTTCCCATACCATTCGCTTATCTCCCCCATTAACCTCGTTAT
>NC_051408.1:4558054-4558171 GCF_015228065.2 Penaeus monodon
ATTAACGATTCCATTAACCCATTAGTAGTTACCGCCGCGCTAAAAGCACTTGCAGGCTTTTCGAAAAGAGTTAACGTAAAGGGGTTGTTTCCGAGGGAGTTCGAGGCTGGTGCAGTC
>NC_051408.1:4558554-4558812 GCF_015228065.2 Penaeus monodon
ACGAAGAGACGACTAACGTCCGTATCAGAACGCTACCTGGCAACTGACGCCAACCAGTGGGATGCTGGCCATACTGCTATAATTGCTGCCAGTCCAATCTTTCTTTCTTCTTCTTTCTTTCGTTTTTAGTATGCATTAATTTTTTTTGTCTTCCTTTGCCTACAGTCTGTTTCTTTCATTCTCTACCGTCATCTGTTCTTTCCTCTCTCTCCACTTCTGTCTGTCTGTCTCCAAGTCTCTGTCTTCTGTCTGCTCAAC
>NC_051408.1:4558904-4559391 GCF_015228065.2 Penaeus monodon
AGCTCTCAATCTCCATTTCTCGTACACTCCATTCCTATTTACGTTCACGACACTCGACATTTACCTAAACATCTCACAAACCGTCTTTCCCTTTCCCATAAAAACATACAGTAGATTGCAATTTTCTCTCTAGATATCCAGTCATCGATTTTTATTAAACAAGCATTTTTTTTTTCTTTCTTCTAAATAGAACCAGCACTATAACCACACCTTTCCGAAAGTCATTTTGCCTGCGTTGTTTGTTAGCTTTACTTCTACGGAGAAACCATGGGCGTCTTCACCATCACACTATATAACACTATCTTCACTCTCACAATCCCGGGATTTTCAATTTCCCTTCTTCTTCTTCAAAAAAGTATCTTATATTCCAATCGCCACACGCAATAGTTTGTTTTTCTGTGAAACCAGGAAATCCAACTCCTACAGGAGGTCTTCAGGAGGCGAGGACGACTCGACGGAAGGGCGGAAGGAAGGACCTTGAGCGAGC
>NC_051408.1:4559417-4559759 GCF_015228065.2 Penaeus monodon
TGTCTCCTCCAGCATCACCGTCCTTCCGCAGCCTCTCCTCTCTTCCCTCCGTCGGCCCGGACTGAAACCACGCGCCCCTCCGTCCGTGAATATATATTTCCGCGCGCCAGGCTTTTCCTCAGAAACCCGCTGGCTGGCGTGACGCGGCGAGAAATAAAAAAAAAAATAGACATATATATATAAAAAGACGAGTACGCACACCCATCCACATACGCACACTCACCTCATCCCAAACGCGGGCGGGGGGAAGAGAGGAGAGGCGTACGTACGTACTGCACAAACACCGGCGATCTGTCAGCAGTTGGCGGGCATATGCCAGAATGGCCGGCGGGTTCTGGTAAC
>NC_051408.1:4559791-4560052 GCF_015228065.2 Penaeus monodon
CTCCCCTCTCCCCCCCTCTCTCCCCCTCTCTCCCCCTTTCTTGGAGTGTGTCCCAAGGTGCTTTATGGGGTCTTGAAGCCGAGCCAGAAGGAGGGGACACTCCTAATCTCTTCGAATGCATCAAAACAGTACCCTTATTCCTTGGTAACTCTGCAGCTTTTTTTTTTATAATCATACCTCAGTATCAAGAGAAAAGGAAGACGCGGTGACCTTGTAAACATAAATATACAAAAACGTCGGTTCGTTTTGGATCAATTTCGC
>NC_051408.1:4560095-4560255 GCF_015228065.2 Penaeus monodon
CTCTTCCCTCCAAACGTATCAGGCTCAGTTCCTCGTACTGGGCCGTCGAGGTGGCTTTTCCGCGAGATGGTGACATACCCCATACCCCGCTTTGGGTATAAGCGAGGGGACGCGAGAGGGAGGAGAAGGGGAAATAAGGGGAAGCAAGGGGAGGGAAGGG
>NC_051408.1:4560362-4560444 GCF_015228065.2 Penaeus monodon
AAATAAAAGGACAAGAAAGGGTGACTAAAACGAGAAAGGGGTTTAGGGGGGGGGGGGAGTTACCCAGCCAAGAAAAGAGAAT
>NC_051408.1:4560466-4560586 GCF_015228065.2 Penaeus monodon
CTTGGCAAACAACCTGATAATGGCATAACAAGAAAAGCCTTAGGACTCTCCATTCGCGAAATGCCTATCGGGAGGCGAGTGTCGGGAAAGGGTGCCTAGCTGTGCCAACGCGTCAGGCAC
>NC_051408.1:4560926-4561069 GCF_015228065.2 Penaeus monodon
CAAGAACAGGGGGCAGGAAGTGCAAGAGGAAAGGCAACAACCTAGATATGAAGGCACTAGTTCTGCTTGAGATTATAATTTGGGAGATGCCCCCATCTGACACCCAAATGTGCCAAACGGACTTGCACACTGCCCTTGTACGT
>NC_051408.1:4561248-4561359 GCF_015228065.2 Penaeus monodon
CGCTGACCCAACATACCTGATCTTGCATACATACACGACAAGGCATAATGACTGACATGTGGGAGACGGCAGCTTTTTCCTACTCTACTGCTCATAAACATCTTTCTCTTT
>NC_051408.1:4561592-4561995 GCF_015228065.2 Penaeus monodon
AGAATCGCCCATGTCGTCAGGAATTGACCTCCACCTGCCCGATAAGTCAGTCTGTTTACACCCGCAAGCAAAAACACCGCCACACTCTACTTGCGAAGTCCTGCCTGCAAGCACTGAGCGGGGAAAGGAGAAGGGAGGGAGAGGAGGGGAGGGAGGGAGAGGAGAAAGAAGAGGGGTGAGAGGGAAGGGAGGGGAGGGAAGGGAGGGAGGAGATAAAGGAGGGTGGGAGGAGGGAGAGGAGGGAAGGGTAAGAGTGAAGGGAGGGGTGGAAGAAGGGTAAGAGGGAGAGGAGGGAGTGGAGGGGTGAGAGGAGGGTAAGAGTGAAGGGGTGGGTGGGAGGGTAAGAGAGAGAGGAGGGGTGAAGGTGCGAAAATAAGACACGATAAAGATTGAGACGAAAGCG
>NC_051408.1:4562127-4562396 GCF_015228065.2 Penaeus monodon
TCAGGAAATACGAAAATAAATACGACGCCAAGAGAAAGCAGAACTGAGAAAGTTTAATAAAAATATTCTTATTACTGTCGCCAAGAGTGGAACAAGGGGGGGGGGGGTAAAGATGCTCATCGGAACAGCCAACAAGATCAAGAATCTCCCAAAATACGTTGAATGTTTTCGCCTTCTCCCTTTTCATCTCTTCCTTTCTCTTTAATTTTTATATTCTAATCTATCTCTTAGTTTTTATCTCTCCCTTTCTTTATTTGTCTGTCTGTCGG
>NC_051408.1:4562725-4562798 GCF_015228065.2 Penaeus monodon
AACGAATACACAAGCTTGACAGTTCCCAAGTGCCACTATTTCTATCCACTGACCAAGTAACTAATTTTGAACT
>NC_051408.1:4563556-4563786 GCF_015228065.2 Penaeus monodon
CACCCACCAAAGCGTGCCAAACGTTGACCTTGAGACACGCTAACATATGAGGTCATCCGCGTGGAAGGTCACGAGGTAAGAATCCTGCAATTGCAACTTGCACGCAAAGTGTTCTCATAATCTTCTGAATCATTCTACTATGAGCAGGAAGAGTTCACTGTTATACATGGAATTACAACTCTTAAGAATACCACTTCCCTGTGAATTGAGAATCTAATATTTATACGATG
>NC_051408.1:4563879-4564073 GCF_015228065.2 Penaeus monodon
ACCTCATGATTTAAGATTTATTACTTATCAATATCTAATTACTCTACTTATCATTCTACCAGGAACTGAAAATTATATATCTTTAATATAACTGTACATTGCGATCTATAGCATTAATGCAGATTATTTTGCGATATAATAAATATTCAAATACGATTACCCAAATACTATGGTCAATTCACACAATGCAAAAT
>NC_051408.1:4564403-4564552 GCF_015228065.2 Penaeus monodon
TTAAAAATGGAACGAATGCAAACGCGCGTAGTGTTTAAACAAAACACAATTACTCATTCAGACAACAGCAAACTGAGGCCTCTGCAAATATGCCAAGTTGAGACAGGGGGAAAAGTTGCATATAAACGAAAAGCCATTAACAGAACCCG
>NC_051408.1:4564798-4565128 GCF_015228065.2 Penaeus monodon
TTCTGTTCTCGGTTACACCTCAGTTAGTCTTCCAAGACATTCTGAGTATGTCAAGATTTTTTTACTCTCTCTCTTTCTCCCAAAACAAACGTTTACGAATCGTTTTAAAATAGATTTGTATGACTGCCAAGGTATCAACGTTTTTTTTATTCAGTATAGTCTATCTTTGCGTTAAAGTATAAAAAAAATATATAAATTATAGCATCAAAGGATATATATAACAAAATCAGTGGAAAAAAATAAGATTTATCATGAAACCACGCGAAAAAATATATGAATAATGATACACATAAACACACGCAGAAAGAAACGTGCAAATAAATCACAAAG
>NC_051408.1:4565233-4565520 GCF_015228065.2 Penaeus monodon
GTCTCCAAACAAAATTACCGGCGCCTATTGGCTACCAGCCGATGACGTCATAAATGATGAGTCACGGTTCCTTGGGGGAAGACCCACGCTAGAGGAAGATTTCGGCGCCAGAAAAAAAAAACTATTTAAACCGCATTGTGTCACCGGTAGAAATGTTTTCGCGCGCGCAGTTTTCTTGAAAAAATACCTTTTCTTGGGAATAAGGGTGAATGAGGAATTTCGGCTCGTGTTGTATTTATACTAGAAGGGATATATTCTGTGTATGTATACGTGTGTTTAGTGTCAAT
>NC_051408.1:4565584-4565714 GCF_015228065.2 Penaeus monodon
ACCTGTCTATTATAAATATAAATGATGATACTCCTAACTGCCTCCTAACTCTTACAATTCACAGAAATAAAATATGAATGTGACACATATACAACCGTGCGTACGCGTGGCTGCCAAAAATACCAGTCAG
>NC_051408.1:4565748-4565990 GCF_015228065.2 Penaeus monodon
CGAAGGTGTTTGAGCTCTCGTTTACATCATCTGATAAATAATCGAAAGCTTGACCTTTGACCTCTGACCTTACGCGGCCTGACTAGCGGTATTTGGCAACCCGAGTGCTATCAAGGCGTGACCATCATTGTGATATGAATAACGGTGAAAAAAATGTTATTCACCAAGGATGGATCAGATGATATGTTGTTTAATTTATTTATACTAGTAAATACACACGCACATATACGAGGAAATTCGTC
>NC_051408.1:4566322-4566477 GCF_015228065.2 Penaeus monodon
CCGACACTCACATAAATCAGGGACAGTCACACACGTACATCCCCGCACACGAAGTAACAGCTGTCACAACTGGCGCACACACATGGCAGTGCACAGTGAGGTCTCGACTACACATTCCAAATGGATCATCTGTCGGTGATCGACACTGCACTAAA
>NC_051408.1:4566571-4566793 GCF_015228065.2 Penaeus monodon
CAATACCCCAAACACCAACGACTTTAACAACAACAATATTCACACCTTCAACAACACTCACCTGCTGCTGATTAAACTGCTGATCTTTCTGTTGGAATCTCTTGACGCGGTTGTGGAAATCCATAACCTCTGCTCCGCCGCCCCCTGTGCCGCCCTCCCCAGCCTCCCCCGACATCTGGCGGAGGAAAATGGAAGCTTCGTTAGTATACACGGACGTCGTCA
>NC_051408.1:4566972-4567127 GCF_015228065.2 Penaeus monodon
TATATCACATGAAAGGTATATGACCTTTCAATCAAAATAAAACCCAATGCACAATATATTTCACAACTAGATATTACTAGACATTCCTAAAGGCGTCCAGACCTACTAAAAAAAAAATCACTTAAAAAAATCAACACTGATGAACAAAGCTATTC
>NC_051408.1:4567168-4567330 GCF_015228065.2 Penaeus monodon
GCAATAGGCAACATTAACGTGACACTGCAGCTACACAAACACGATACAAAAGAAAGATCGAGTCAAATAACCAATTAAATGAACAGATTAATAAGAAACGTTGCAATTGCTTCACCAAAAGTAAAATGAGAAAATGCCACCAGACTCCCAGATCAATAGGAT
>NC_051408.1:4567413-4567765 GCF_015228065.2 Penaeus monodon
CAAGAAAATATTTAGAACTTTGACCTTTGACCTGATGTTCGGAGGAACAGGAAGGTTGCTTGGTCAATGGGCTTAAAAAAAAAAATGAAAGAATGAGAATCACATTTTCTATGACCTTCACCACCGCCCTTTCCCACACCGCCAGTCGTGGGAAATTTCGCAAACCCCACCAAACTAACCCACGGAACCCCTCCCCCCCCCCCCCTGGGTAAGCCACATGCATCGACCCGAGACACTGACGAAGCAGAAACAAAAATGAGAGAAAAAAAAAGGGTAAAAGAAAAAAGAAAAGAAAATCTCAGCTGGACAAACATTCCCGTTTTCTATGAACCACCTGTCACTCCCCGGAAGG
>NC_051408.1:4567790-4568505 GCF_015228065.2 Penaeus monodon
CGGGCAAATATAATAAATATCTAAATGCATATTTTGACAATGCGTGGCAGCTTACGGAGACCTTTAAATACGTTTGGCAAGCAGGTAGAAGAGAATTGTAAACACACGCATAATGGGTTTGGAAGCCTGGCGTGTGTGTTCGACGGTACGAAAACATATGCTCGCTGGACCGGAAAGGTATGACGTCATTCGATTAATACAATTCATTATCCTTTATGACACAGCATCATAGGCCTAGCACCCCAATTTCACATCAGTTTCGAAAATAAATAGGCCCTACGTATGAAATCACTTTACCCAACAGAGACATTTTTGAAATCGCTAATACAGGACACAAAAATCTTCCAAAAAATATTACGAATGAGAAAAGGCAGTCACAGAGAGCAAGATAGAGAGTTTAATCCACCTTGGCGATGTGGAATTATCCTCCACAGACGCTTCGAATCGATTGTACACGGAACTTTAAAAAATATATCTTTATCGCACAAGCCATGAATTTTGGGCACAGATTTTTCAGACCAAGCGTGCCTGACGTGAAATAAAACCCATTTTCTTTCGTGTATATCTATCCGTCATGGAGACTCTGCAAAAGAGCTTGTGTGCCTTCCTCCTATTTTTTTCAAGAAAATGATGAAAATATGGTGGGGGAAAATACAACAGAAAAAAAATAACACACCGCAAAGATGCCGGACACTGGACACCAACGCTAGAAAAC
>NC_051408.1:4568605-4568702 GCF_015228065.2 Penaeus monodon
GTACAACAGAACGCACTTGAGAGAGGCCAGGTCGCACTCGAGGAGAGAGGGCACTAACACTCAAGACAATGGTAAGAACACTGCCAAACAACCTACT
>NC_051408.1:4568854-4568997 GCF_015228065.2 Penaeus monodon
ATTGCGGTAGGACACGAATACCCAAGGTTACGAGGACAGGAAAAACATGTTCGGAACCTGTCGGAACTTGTCCCCACCTCCTCGTGTTTTATTTTTCCCAATACACTGATTATGGCGATGGGAAAGCGACTCTCTCCCTTTGC
>NC_051408.1:4569278-4569915 GCF_015228065.2 Penaeus monodon
ACGTTGACACCCGTCCATTCACTCCCAGCTCGTGTAAAAATCTCCACTCGACATTCACATTACTCGAGTATCAGCTTCAGGCAGAACTCACGAAGGGGGGAGGGGGGAGGGGGAAAGATAGGGAGACCGTGGGGGGGGGAGGGGAAGACAGAGAGCCGATACTTAAACATCTGCATAAGTAAGACATACATATATTTTTTTTTCTTAAGAGCGCGAATTGATTATAAACAAGACAGAACAAATGCAACAGCTGATAGGGAGACGAGCCTAATAATATCCACGTCCCGTTAAATATCGTCCAGATTCTTCAAAATCTTATAAAATGCGACTCGAAACGAAATGAAGGTGACACTGCGCACGGCCCAGGCGCAAGAGGTTGGTCACGTGACCTGTCAGCCTTCGTGACGAGACTTTTCGGACTGTCAAGCGACTTTTCATTCAGACTTCGTCATGTGACTTCTCAGACTTGGTCACGTGACATTTCAGACTTTTGTGACGCGACTTTTCACACTTCCGTACAGAGAGTGGACAAGAAGGAAGGAATTTACAGATGATCAAAAAATGGTATTAGAAAAAAAACTTTGGTCATTGAATCGAGAACCGTTGATATGATCAGCTGATTGTCATGAATGTACTC
>NC_051408.1:4570478-4570854 GCF_015228065.2 Penaeus monodon
CAATACCCACTAACCTTCAGATAGGATACCCCTCCCCCTCTTTCCCGTCCCCTCCCTTTCTCCCCCCCAGCTCCCCCTCCTCCCCTTCTACCTATCACCCCCACCCAACCCCATCCTCTGCAATCTTACATCACGGAAAACCATGCAACGCCATTGCAAGGTCACGCAAGTGGATAATGCAGAGGAGTTCCCCAGAGTATACGCATTGCATGCAAAATTCGCCACGGGAAGAAGATTGAATCTGCAGACGTTTAAGATAAAAATGATATAAGAAGGTAAGAGTTTAAGCCACATCACGTCTTTATTTAAATCCAAGAAGTTATTTAAAGTATTTAATTAAAAAAAAAATGCTGTCTTTGTTCCGTCGCCCGGGAGA
>NC_051408.1:4571051-4571237 GCF_015228065.2 Penaeus monodon
ACAAACCACTAACCACCGAGATCGAAGAGAACGAAAGGAGGCAAAAGAGTAAAGAAGAGAAAGGAAAGGGAGGAAGAGAGAATCAGGAAGAACAGGCAGGTCCTCCCATACCGAGTGTGAAATCCGGAGGGCACAAGAATTTACAGCAGGTGAAAGGAAGTCTATTGATTCTGGCACGTACTGGGG
>NC_051408.1:4571312-4571411 GCF_015228065.2 Penaeus monodon
GACTATAATTTCTCTCTTTGTTTTCTATTGTTTTCTGCGCCTGTATCTTTTTTTCTCTCTCTCCATCAGTCTACTTACCACCCCTCTCTCTTCTCCTCC
>NC_051408.1:4571447-4571705 GCF_015228065.2 Penaeus monodon
TTCCCTCCTCTTTTTTCTTGTTCCTGCTGTCCCCTTTATCAGCATTTATCTACAATCTTCTATACCCAGTGTTTGCACTTTCTATGTTTTTTCCTTTTATCAATTTTGAGACACAATGGAAAATTCGTTCAGTATCTCATCAGAATCGCTTATCCAATATTTATCCATCACGGTTCTATCCCTCTATCCTTTCAACCTTCTTCATCGTCCTTAATCAAATATCCTTACTTATCTTATTTATCCATCTTATCCATAACA
>NC_051408.1:4571864-4572022 GCF_015228065.2 Penaeus monodon
ATAAATCATTCACCAGAGCAAACATGACCCCGATTAACGCTGGACTTCACAAACAAAATTTTTACCACACGCGCGCTGCAGACCGATAACCTTGCCGATAACACGGACATGGCAGCACTGATGATTGTTTCTCATGCTTGGCGGGAATAGTTCGGAAT
>NC_051408.1:4572331-4572616 GCF_015228065.2 Penaeus monodon
GGTCACTCCTGCAGTCCATATTCCCAGTCGCGTCAGCCAATCACAAGCCGCGGATCAGGTCACGTGACACCCTCGATCGCATGCAGCCGAAGACGAAACGAAAATGGAACGTGAATTATGGCAGAGAACTGAAATACAATCGCATGACACGTACTGCATGACACCAATACGGAAATAGACTGCATGACGCACGCGGAATAATATAGATAGACACATACGTATAAATTGGGAGGCAAAGAGATTACCAGGCTGTAAAAAAAACAATATTAAAAATATGCTTAACAT
>NC_051408.1:4572642-4573006 GCF_015228065.2 Penaeus monodon
CCCCCCGGAAGCCCATAAAATAAGGTGACTTATCCCGCACTCGTTTCATTTCTTCCACCTTCCTTTCAATACCTTCCATCTCATTCCACTTTTTACTATTTCAATATACCTCTCTTCCCTTCCATCCACCTTGATTCATCTCTCAAATCCACCTTCTCTCCACCTCATTCCACCTCTCTCCATCACATTTCATCCTATTTTACCTCCTTCCACTTTCTCCGCTACTTCATTCCACCTCTTTCCTCTTCCTTCCGTCCCTCCACCTATTTTGCTCCCATTCCACTTCCTTCCACCTCGAGTCACTGGAACCCACACGCACCAGCTGTCGTATTGATTACCTGGTAGCCATCTGCGGCTTGCCACC
>NC_051408.1:4573046-4573286 GCF_015228065.2 Penaeus monodon
GCCTCTCATTCACGCCATCCGGATTGGGTGGATGCGTGAATGGCAAATTAGCCCTTCCGTATACCTGTCGTAAGGGTCAATGCGGCGGGTCATCTTGCCCACAATAAAAGGTCGCGTTTGCCGTCACGGACTTCTGGTGTGACGTCACTGTTACGTCATCCGTCACCAGGTTGAGTGGATACCGAATTCCCGTTGTGTTTGGTCTTGTACTCTTTAGCGTAAATCGTGTTTTTTTTATCT
>NC_051408.1:4573685-4574269 GCF_015228065.2 Penaeus monodon
TGGGTGGGGCGAAATTCCCGCTACTCTCACCTACTTTCCAGGACGGTCGGTCGTCTGTCCTCATGCGCGTGGGAACGACCCCCCGGGCGACGAGGGGGAAGGGGGGGGGGTTGAAGGAGAAGCAGTAGGGGAGAGGACTGAAGATGGAGAGGGGGGATGGGGATGCAGTTGGGGGGGTGAGTGAGACTCGCTGGGGAAGGAGAAACGTAGTGGGAGGGGGGGAGGGGGAGATGGGGATACAGTTGTGGGGGGATTGAGGATGGAGAGGGGGAAGAGGAAGAAATAGGAGATGGGGGGAGGGGGACAGAGGATGGAGAGTATGTAAAGAGGGAGATGGGGAATTGGGAAGCAGCAAGGGAAAGATGGGGAATGGGGAAGGGACATGGGGATGGAAGGGGGGAGAGGCAGAGAGCTTAATGGGGAATGGGGAAGTGGTAGGCATTGGGGAAGAAGGCAAAGGATGAGGATAAGACAGCTGGGAGCCGATCACCTTGTCGAACACTTCCGGTCATAATTGTTGGAAAATTGCGGCTGGAAAATTGTTGATTATCATTAACATGACTTCAAAGAAAACAAAAATGTGT
>NC_051408.1:4574575-4574729 GCF_015228065.2 Penaeus monodon
ACGCTCCTGTTACACTCCGCTTTCTCTTCCCGGAGGCAACGCCAGCTTCCCACCGACCCTGTTGCTTCCTCTTCTCGCCTTTCTAATTACGATACATAAAAGAGCATCCATGTCAGCCGCTGACCGTGACTGCCGCGCCAACCAAGGCTTACGA
>NC_051408.1:4575061-4575175 GCF_015228065.2 Penaeus monodon
TCAATTATCATTCGACGGGGCGAGGTAGCTAGCGGGTGAGCCTCATTAGGGGTTCCGGCCACGCCCCTGTTCCAGCACAGGGAGGATTTCAGGTTTCAGGGCGAGGGACATTGA
>NC_051408.1:4575548-4575823 GCF_015228065.2 Penaeus monodon
CGCGTAACGTCTCCTTCTCCAAGAAACATATCCTTGAGGGAGGGAGGGGAGGGGGATAGAAGGAGAGGGGTAGAGAGGGACGGGGTAGAGGGAGAGGGGGGAGGAAGAGGGAGGAGGGGGTAGAAGGAGAGGGGAGGGGGGGAGGAGGGGGCAGGAGGGGGTATAGGGAGAGGAAGAGGGAGAGGGGGTAGAGGGGGGGTTAAAAGTTCCAATGATGGTTAAGCAAGATGACAAGGACATTTTACGACGGGACTGCATCAACAATAAAACCTTAC
>NC_051408.1:4576109-4576203 GCF_015228065.2 Penaeus monodon
TCAGCATTAATAATAATAAAAAAAATACGTAACATTCCGCTCATATCAAAGGTCTCACTCCATGCCAAACAACGCGGAGGCATTCAACAAAGCC
>NC_051408.1:4576394-4576571 GCF_015228065.2 Penaeus monodon
ACAAACATAAACATTTGGTACCTTTCCATTCTCTCTAAACCACGCCCACGCCACGCCCACGATACCTCACCTTCCTCAAAACAACCGCAAATCAAAGGCACTCGACGGAATGCCACACAACTCCCTGGCACTCTCCGGCACTCCGCTCCCGGCACTCGATCGTAAGTAAACACTGGC
>NC_051408.1:4577067-4577354 GCF_015228065.2 Penaeus monodon
AAGGAAACGTAACACTGTCATTCCCCGGTCAGGCCCGAGTCACAGATAGGGCGGGGAGTTGTTACAGATAAAGAGCTTTGGGGGAAAACCGGAATTGAAATAAAGGGTTGTGATTTACGTCTGGAAAGGGGGCAAAGGGGGGGGAAAAGAGGAAAGAGGAAGGGGAAAGGGGGAAAGGGAAAAAGGATGGGGAGAGGAAGAAGAAGGAGAGGGGGAGGGGAAAGGGGAAGGGAGAAAAGGGGGGTGAGGGGAAAGGGGGGAAGAAAAGGGGGGGGAAAAGAGCCCCC
>NC_051408.1:4577666-4577793 GCF_015228065.2 Penaeus monodon
TCTACATCACCAACAGCAGCCCCAAAATCAAGAAAAAATTCCAATCTCGAGATCCAATCACCCATAAAACTAAGACCTTGATTATCCAATGAATATCCAATCCCCGATAATCCCGCCGGAGTCCTTG
>NC_051408.1:4577825-4577935 GCF_015228065.2 Penaeus monodon
GGGTTATCAAAACACATTCTTATAAAATCTGCAATATAACAATAAATAGTTTTTAAGAATGAATTAATGTAGGGGAGAAAGTTATTTAAATTCATAACAGAGGGATTAGT
>NC_051408.1:4578068-4578580 GCF_015228065.2 Penaeus monodon
CGTTTTTATTTCACATACAAGGCTACTCATGCAACGGAAAATAAACAAAAATTGTGTTATAGCCTATCTCTGAATTGACCTGTCTCTGTGCAATAAAAGGCAGAAACCCCCTCTAAATTTACCCCCAACCAATAAATAAATAAACAAAAGTCGTACGCCCCCCCCCCAAAAAAAAAAAGGTGCATCACACAAGCATATTTTTTTTTATTATTAAGTGAGCATCAACTTTCATTCCTCATTATTCCCGTTTTCTTTCTGTTTCTCAAAGACATCCAGCTACGTAGAAAACGGGAGGAAAAGGTGACCAGTGCTTACCTTTCGGATCAGTTTATGGGTAACGTCCTTGAGGTAAGGAAACATTTACTTCCGTTTCCCCTGATTTATGGCATGGACGACCGAAATCGTCTCGAAATCAAGTTTTTTTTTTCTTCCTTTGTTTAATTATAATAGTCCTATGAAGTGAAAGAAACGTGAAAGAAATGTATTTTCTCGTCTCGTCTCAACTTATTCCT
>NC_051408.1:4579052-4579260 GCF_015228065.2 Penaeus monodon
CAATGCATTCATCCGGGACCTTCCTTGGCACGGTGCCAAAACAAGACGATAAAGGCGAGAGACTTTTGTATTATCACAACGCCTTGAGTAATATCGATTCTCCCATAAAAAAAAATATATATATATACATAATAGTAAAAAAAAAACACACGGAACTAAATACATAAAAATACATAAAGAAAACGATTCCTAAACCTCACGTCTTTCA
>NC_051408.1:4579333-4579463 GCF_015228065.2 Penaeus monodon
CCACCCACATACCCTTTGTAAAAAATGAATACGGAATTGAAAAGATTTTTTTTCTCAAAAGGTTAGTTTGGGAACCATCTCACGGACGCAGAATCCACAATCTCAGTGTCAGCAGCTCGAGATGCGTCAC
>NC_051408.1:4579918-4580136 GCF_015228065.2 Penaeus monodon
AAGACACTCACAGAACAGAACAGAACAAAACTGAATAAAACAGAAGAGACAAGAAGAGCAGAAACATAGAGACAAGATAGAGAAGAGACAGGATTTTTTTTTGCAACATTGACAAGGTCATCCTTAACACGTTTTTGGCAGCATCCCGTGTAGCAGAATGCAAACAAAAACACACCACAAAAAAACAAAAACAAAAAAAAACACAAACGCACGCAAAT
>NC_051408.1:4580203-4580284 GCF_015228065.2 Penaeus monodon
TCTTAAATCAAGATTACTTCAAAGAGTAATACATTTTTTTTTTAGGAATAGAAGAAGCAAAACACCCGGAGCGAATGGCGA
>NC_051408.1:4580312-4580483 GCF_015228065.2 Penaeus monodon
TCCCTCAGCGAACAAATTGATTATGCAAATGAGGCGGCGCTTCTGACCCCGCGATTCTTCTTCATACACACTCGACCCCCGAAAATGATGCAAACTATTTGGATGGAAACATTTCACACTGACAAACAACATTTCTTATTATAACATCGACTCTAATGTTAAATTTTTGAT
>NC_051408.1:4580846-4581249 GCF_015228065.2 Penaeus monodon
GGAAAGAGACTATAAAACCACACAAAAATCAATCTTTCCCCTCAGTTCACAGTCCATCCCTGAGGCAGCACAACATATGAGGTTTGGGAGCATTCATGAGGTTGATAAGAGAACACATACTCATGTTCTGTCAAAGTGTTCACTCATTATCATATTTTCCTTGGATAAACTCTCCGTGTTGTTCTTTCGATCCGTTCACTTCTGTCGGGTACCGGCTTGTTCTCGAATTGTTCTCCGTAAATCTTTTGTGACAGGCCACACGATAAAAGATCGTAAATCATATCAAGGAAAGAGGGAAAAAAAAAACATTTATCCGATATATAAATGCGTCATCATCACATCGCGTGGACACTTCATCACACTTCATCACGAAACCGTATGGCTTCCCCTCCCGACCACTACA
>NC_051408.1:4581449-4581531 GCF_015228065.2 Penaeus monodon
GGAGGATAAGAAAGCGAAATAAAAACGAGGGACAGAGAGGCTCACGAGAACCTCTCTGCCACGCCCCTCCGAACTCCTCAAA
>NC_051408.1:4581579-4581715 GCF_015228065.2 Penaeus monodon
TATCCAAGAAAACACGACTTGCTTCCCCTCCTTCTCCACGCCCACAGCGCCTCACCCCGCCCGCACGCACGACCGCCGGCATCAGCTCACGACCCGCCACTGAGGAAGGAAGGAGGCCCAGCACTCGATGGCCAAG
>NC_051408.1:4581780-4581858 GCF_015228065.2 Penaeus monodon
GAAACTGAGCATGCTCCGGAGAGGGGGAGTCGATCCATACTCTTAGGTGGTGTGTCCTTCTCGTCCCCCCCTCCCCCT
>NC_051408.1:4581945-4582438 GCF_015228065.2 Penaeus monodon
CTTTGTAACCTCGCATAATGAAGGGTTCATATGATGACTCTCTTTACCCCTCTCCCCTTCCGCCGCCTCTTCCCTTTTCCCTCCTCCCTTCCTTCTTCCCTCCCTTCCTTCTTCCCTCCTCCCTTCCTTCTTCCCTCCTCC
The DNA here is from genome assembly GCF_015228065.2 of Penaeus monodon. NCBI lineage: Eukaryota > Metazoa > Arthropoda > Malacostraca > Decapoda > Penaeidae > Penaeus > Penaeus monodon. Next base: position 4,582,087 of record NC_051408.1, read on the forward strand.
CTTCCTTCTTCCCTCCTCCTTTCTTTCTTCCCTCCTCTTTTCCCTCCTCCCCTTCCTCTCTCCTTCCTCCTTCCTCCCCACCTCCCTCCTTCCCCTACACCTTCCCTTCCTCTTCTTCCCCCTCCAATGATAAGCCTACCCCCTTCCCTCTCCTTCTGCTACCCCCCCTCCCTAATCCCCATCCTATCCCTACTCTCCCCTCCCCCCTTCCTCCCCCTCCCCAGTCCCCCTTATACCTACCCCCTAAATCCCCCCATACCCCCCCCCCCACAACCCGTTGATTAATGACTATGCGCCTTTGCCTTGTACGCAGCCCCTCCCTCGAGCATTCAGCCTTAATAACCCTTCCATT
>NC_051408.1:4582479-4582594 GCF_015228065.2 Penaeus monodon
GGGACAAGCACATATACCCCCGCCCAATGCCATCCTCACCCCTCCTCCCCCTCACTTCCCCCTTCCACCCCCTCTCAACACGTCATGAAGAAGAAAAAAAAAACAGTCAAATAAA
>NC_051408.1:4582616-4582688 GCF_015228065.2 Penaeus monodon
ACAAGCGGCGATCGAAGAAGCGGAAGAGAGAGGACGACGAACGCACATACGCACACACGAACGCGTAGACGA
>NC_051408.1:4582808-4583008 GCF_015228065.2 Penaeus monodon
ATAGTTGGGTCCGCCCTACGACCTTGAACCGGTTGGTCGTTCGCCCTTGCATCACCTGCTCTCTACGTCGTTTCATTCGGCTCTCGGGGAAGACGACCTCTCAGGGACACGACCTCTCGGGAGACACGACCTCTCAGGGACACGACCTCTCGGGAGACACGACCTCTCTCTCTCGCCACTTTTATGTCGTTTGTAGTTTC
>NC_051408.1:4583502-4583604 GCF_015228065.2 Penaeus monodon
GCGGTTCAGGAAAGACGATTACAAGAAAAAAGAGAAAAAAATGGCCCGACACACAAATAGAAATAGCCGCTTTGATAACTCAATAGCCATAAAAGAAGAAAC
>NC_051408.1:4583724-4583926 GCF_015228065.2 Penaeus monodon
TACAAGGTGCAAGTAAGATTCTGAGTACGAAAAATAGATGTAAATCCCGAGGAATGTCAGCTTTTCATGACTGGTAAACACATTTCTATCTCATATTGAAAATGAATAAGGAAGACGAAGCAGATAAAAAAAAACACTAACAGAAAAAAAAGCTTCGCGTGTCGACCGAAAACGCCTGATTGCGTCCAAACTTTACGATCAT
>NC_051408.1:4584160-4584286 GCF_015228065.2 Penaeus monodon
GTCCGATACGCGTGTCCGTCACCCATTATCCTTCGGTTATGCGGATGCGAGCGCTTTGTACACTGTCATCGTGCGGACGTTATGAGGTTTTGATGTCGAGTGCGATGAGGTCTTAATCGCGATAAT
>NC_051408.1:4584318-4584561 GCF_015228065.2 Penaeus monodon
TGTGCTTTCGCGATTTTTGATTGTTCAGTTTTGCGGAAGGAGGGGGCAGAGGGGAGGAGGGGGAGGGGGAGGGGAGAAAGAAGGGTAAGGGGAGAAGAGAGGAAATGTGGGGGAAGAGGGGAGGGTAAAAGAGGATAGGGAGAAAGGGAAAAAAAAAAAAAAAATCCAAAAGACACGATTTAATTAATCATAACAATCACCAACATAAAAAAAAACGAAAAAAAATATCACCCCCCCCCCTAT
>NC_051408.1:4584608-4584750 GCF_015228065.2 Penaeus monodon
TTAAGTAAAATCTAACCATCTAGATATCAGCGACAGCCGAGGGTCTAGCGAGCCGAGTGTGAGTGACAGCTGACCCGACTCGTGAGGTGGACTGAGCCTCACTCCCTCACAGCTGCCACGCGCAGTGCCACTACGGTGCCAC
>NC_051408.1:4585078-4585262 GCF_015228065.2 Penaeus monodon
GTCTATTCACCGTATATCAAGTAAAACGTTAAAGAGATTGAAACGTTAAAGAGATTGAACCCCAAGGCATAACCGTGTTCATTTCTGAACCTGGAATAGCAGGCGGCTTCAGGAGAACACAGGGAATGGGGAGGGACGTGAACACACATATCACTAAAGCTACTTATTAGCACTACCTGTTGAT
>NC_051408.1:4585294-4585678 GCF_015228065.2 Penaeus monodon
TTCACCTCCCACCCTTCTCCCTTCTCCCCCTCACCCCTCATACCCCTCCCTATCTATCTTCTCCCTCTCCCTTTCCTCCCTTCCCCTCTCTCTCCCTTCCCTCCCATGCCCCCCTCTCCTTTCCCTCCCATGCCCTCCTCTCCTTTCCCTCCCTTCTTCCTTCCCTTCCCTTCCCTCCCCCCGCTCTCCTTTCCCTCCCTTCTCCTCCCTTCCCTTCCCTCCCTCTCCCATGCACCCTTCTCACCCTAGCCCCGTGGTAGGGTGATGTAGGGAATAGGATACCCAAGTGTATATTATGGGGCTCAAGAGAGATTTTCTTCACCCTCCTTTTGTGCTGTTCTTTCGTCTCGTCAAAACTGTGTTCTTTCTGTTGTTCAGATATTC
>NC_051408.1:4585984-4586190 GCF_015228065.2 Penaeus monodon
ACGACCCCATCCATCCGAAACATCGATAACGCAGAAATGTCACATTCTTTAGAACGACCAGCTGAGCCGACGATGGGATGACGACGACAAGAGAAAACGACTCAGTACGACTCTTTCGACGACCAAACTTAACCTCTTTGTATTCGCCGTTCGTTATATACATATCTTTTTTCAGTTATTTAGTTCATAATTTTTCACAATTTAAA
>NC_051408.1:4586234-4586354 GCF_015228065.2 Penaeus monodon
CGTTAAATCCTTCCCCAGTCTCGAGTGAAATCCTGGGGGATTACCGACGAACATGTGTTTAATGAATCCCTTTATGGTGCTTTACAGGATTACAAGACGCGCGTTTGGGGTTGTAATGAA
>NC_051408.1:4586720-4586918 GCF_015228065.2 Penaeus monodon
CCGTGTGGCATTTGTTCAATGCCCTCTTGTTCAATAAAATCTCTTTCGCTGAAATCTAATGGAGAAGAGGTGAGACGGGACCAATGTTGTTCTTATCTGATAAGTAGATAAGGATGCAAGTTATTATCTACCGGGAACATATTCAAAATGTTTACCCGGGTACATACACAGTCGAATAAACCTGAAGCCATGTAACTT
>NC_051408.1:4587248-4587429 GCF_015228065.2 Penaeus monodon
TCCCCCCCCCCTTTTCACATCCCAACCTAAAAAGGCAATAAATCACTACCTCTAAACATACCCAACCGAAATAAACCCGACGCTTAACGCCATCACACAGCGCCGCAATAACCCCGCACAAACCCGCATAAAGGCTACACAGAAATCCACAACCGCAACAACTGTCCGATGCTAAAAATAG
>NC_051408.1:4587564-4587995 GCF_015228065.2 Penaeus monodon
CGCTAGCATCCGCACAGCTATACGCAATGAGATGGAAACGCCCACCCGGAACTGGCGCGAGAGAGGGGGGGGGAGAGAATAAAATGCGTCCGTCTCGGTTTGTTTTGCACTGGCGAACGAACACTTACGCTCACTAACACTGGTTTACACTTACACACTTACATATAGTTATATTTACTTCCACAATTACACACAAACACACACGCGCTCCCTCTTTCTTCTCCGCCGTTCCGTTCCTGGCGTCTCGTTCATTACCTTGCTGTTCCGCAGTCCCCTGTCCAAGGGTGAGCTCCTTCTGTAGCCGTTCCACCAGCTCATGGCGTCCGAGAGACCCCCGCGGGGAGACGAAGAAGGAGTGGAAGCAGACGAGGAAGGCGACGAAGAGGAAGAAGGCGAGGAAATGAACCAGCTGACGAGGTTGGTCCGCGCTC
>NC_051408.1:4588137-4588241 GCF_015228065.2 Penaeus monodon
TTCCTCCTTCCTGAGACGCAGCAGCGACGTGCGTTCCTTGAGGTGGTCGCTGTACTGGATCCCTACAGTCATACACGCGAGTAAGATTCACGAGGGGACGTAGC
>NC_051408.1:4588308-4588689 GCF_015228065.2 Penaeus monodon
GGATTCTCGGTGCTCACGAAAGCGGGAAGAAAGGGAAAGGGGAATCGGCTACTGAAATGTACTATTTTTAGAATAATTTGCGAGAGGGAAGGAAGGAGTAGGAAGGGGGAGGGATAATGAACACCTCGCTTGCGTTATGCAATTTCTTAATAATCACTGATTTTCTCTGGATAACATTTTTCTCTTTCTTTTGTCATGAGAACAACAAACAGACACAAACAGACGCGGGGCAAGGGACAAGGTGGTATATCCCAGTGTGTTGTGGTATAACAGCGTGTGTAAATACCGTTATAATCTGGTATATATCCTCAAGGGGACGTCAGGCGCGGCACCACGATCAGCCCCGCGCGCCCACTGAGTGCAACCACACGGCGCGAACCA
>NC_051408.1:4588717-4589226 GCF_015228065.2 Penaeus monodon
GATCAATACCACCTTGACATTTTTACCCGCATCACAACAAGCGCTTGACCTACTCATGGTTCCTACTCCAGCGGCGAGACGAGACGGAGACGGGAAGAAGAAACACGGTCCGGTTAAAAATCGTTCCGGTCAAAGATCGTTCCGTCTAAAAATCGGTCCGGTTAAAAATCGCTCCGTCTAAAAATCGGTCCGGTTAAAAATCGTCCGAAGGTCGAACGGCTTGAGATCGTAGTACGTATGAATATGCACTGTGTTGATGGTGTGTGTATCTCGCAGCGTGTCGAGAGTCAGGACTACACTATCACGATATCGCTCGGGGATTTGTATATAAGTGTCACCTCCCTCCCCCTTCCTCATTGCCCCCCTTCCCACCTCCCCTCCCTACCCTGTAAAAAAAACGTATCAGCAGGGTCCACCATCTACCCCTCCCCCTCCCCTCCCCCCTCTGATTACCCTTGCTATCATATATCCGGTAATTAGTCATGTAGTAGGCATGGCGTGTTGTGGCG
>NC_051408.1:4589379-4589459 GCF_015228065.2 Penaeus monodon
AACGGATGTTACGTCACTATCAGGATCTCGATGTGATCACATGACGCTTCCCCCCCCCTACCTCCCTCTCCCCCCTCTCT
>NC_051408.1:4589745-4589854 GCF_015228065.2 Penaeus monodon
CCATATGACACATATCTGGACCCCAGGACGAATCCACTCGATCAAAGCAACGAAAACAGATACTCCTCCTCAGGATAGACCCTCCCCCCTCCCCTCCCGATACCACTGG
>NC_051408.1:4589921-4590036 GCF_015228065.2 Penaeus monodon
CAGGATAAGATACATAAAGCACATGACCATAAAAGGAATGCGCCATGCACGGGAGACGCATGTCGAGTGCTTGTTCCCGGGTGGCGATTTTTGCCCGTGGGAAAGTTCCGTGGAG
>NC_051408.1:4590097-4590193 GCF_015228065.2 Penaeus monodon
GGGAATATTTCTGGTTTCTTTGGTTTATCGTTTTTATCTTGTTTATCGGGTCTTTTTTAATAACAGAACACACACACAAAAAACAAACTCACTCAC
>NC_051408.1:4590395-4590506 GCF_015228065.2 Penaeus monodon
TGAACCCTTGACCCTACCACGTCACAAAGCAATGATATCGAGTGATGAATGTGCCAAGAGTGCCTCCGGGTTGTGGCACTAACAGGGGGTTAGGGGTGTGGGGGGGTCGCT
>NC_051408.1:4591001-4591436 GCF_015228065.2 Penaeus monodon
AGACACCAAGGGTAGCATTAGCAACAGCAATTGCAACGCAGACAGATGCTTGTCTTTTAAGACTGTTGACAAAAGGAATTTCCCCCAAGACATACGAACGAGACAAGAGGTTACGTTCTCCATGACACAAGAATGCAAGACAAAGAGGCTACATTCCCCACGACACGAGAAGGCAAGACAGCGACTCTACATTCTCCAAGACACAAGAAAGCAAGACAGATACTTTACATTCTCCAAGACAAGAGGTTATATTCCCCGAGACACAAGTAGACAAGGCAAAGGGTTTTGAGAACAAGACCTATCCTGCTGTGTATAATGCACACGGCTGTCTCGCTATATCGCAGGACAGAGAATAACTGTAGCAATAATGGACTGGGTTTGTTAAAGGGTGAAAGGGTTAAAGTGAGGGAAAGGAAGGGGTACGGTTGGGGGTGA
>NC_051408.1:4591848-4591978 GCF_015228065.2 Penaeus monodon
AGCGCGACTGAACACTCCCCCCCCCCACCACACACACACACGAACACCTTCCTTTGACAAAGCAATAGAGTGACTTTTGTATACTCGAATGACGCACTTCCTCGACGCCGGAACCACGCGCTTTCACATG
>NC_051408.1:4592013-4592119 GCF_015228065.2 Penaeus monodon
AAAGAATAAACACAATTTAACAAATCAACCAGAAAAAAAAGAAGATGAAATCATCTTAAATCAAACTTAAAAAAATAAGGAATGCATCAAATGAAATGTACGGAGG
>NC_051408.1:4592170-4592261 GCF_015228065.2 Penaeus monodon
TTGGAGAAATAAAAACAGATTACGCCACGCTTGAACTCCTGTCACCTCCCCCCTAGCTCCCCCATACCCCCCCCCCGCGAAGTCACGTAGC
>NC_051408.1:4592543-4592780 GCF_015228065.2 Penaeus monodon
ATCTCATCGAGGATTTTTCTTCTTGGAACGAACGTCGCGCAGATCGTTTCAGCTGCCAAGTCACGTGACCGAACGTTCGCTTTGAACACGTTAGGAACACGTTTCGAGTCTTTCGTTTGGGGTCTTTTTAAAGCTTCGTGGGATTTATTACTTTTGAAATATTATCCTGTATTTTATTTCTTTATTATTTTTTGGTGTGTTATTTAATCATGCATCAAACATGTCTGTTGTTAATTC
>NC_051408.1:4592882-4593221 GCF_015228065.2 Penaeus monodon
TTAATAATTCGTTTCGACATGTCAGTAACGTGAGTCAGTGATAAGGAGCTATGACACAAATATCTTTCTTTTCATTTCGGAAAGATAATAATAACCACAAAAAATTAATATGCGAAGGGGGAAGGAGTGCCCAATTTTCCCCAGAAAAACCCTCTTTATCGGGTTATCTGTATCTCAATTCACCGTTAAAAAATTTAAAAATATGGGAGATATATTTTTATACGGAGCGTTTGGGCCAAAAAAACTCGAGACATCGACAGAATCGGAAGTAAGATTAATTCGGAGAAAACAGAAAAAAAAACTTTCATCTTTGGAGTTGGTTATAAAACATAGATCAAT
>NC_051408.1:4593586-4593860 GCF_015228065.2 Penaeus monodon
GACGCGAGAGGAAGTAAAAGATAACATTCTCAAGATAAACACATGACTCATTCCCAAGACTATGACGCAATAGTTAATCAGCGTACCTCTGAGCAAGCTGGCACACCTGTTGCCTCCCGCACGTAAACAGGTGACGCATATATAGATAGGAGTAAGGGACAATACGATAGTTAGGATAACGATTAAAAATGAAAATTTAAGGGTTTGGGTACTGCCAGCGGAAATGTTCAGATAGGCCTATGTTATTGTTAATTGAGGACTGACTATAAATATC
>NC_051408.1:4594209-4594736 GCF_015228065.2 Penaeus monodon
AATTAAACTGAGCACCAAAAATAGCTTTGTAATCTGAATTAAGGCACATTATCAAACCGATAACGAAAAGGAGGGTTTTTTAAAAACCGAAATATCCGGTTTTTTTAAATGACATTTTTTTTTACCCAAAGGGCCCGAAAAGGAAACTTCCCCTTTTCCCACACCTATCTTCCGGCTGGGTTTAATATACCCAATAAATTTCCCAAATTTAAAATATGAAAACCATTTCGCCCTTTTCCCCCGGAAAAAAATTATGAATGGGCAAACACGCGTAAGAACCTTGAATGAACCGTTTTCTTTTCTAAACCCCATCCATTTTCTGTGATTATTCGAGGGGGGAGACTATTGTAAACGAGACCCAGCCCACTAACATGTTGCAATCCGGGTTGTCCTCGATTTTTAACACTTGATCTGGTGTCATTACGTATGCAAATGTCTCAAATAGGCTTATCTCCGGATCCTCACAGCATCTCTGGAGAAATTATCTTTTAAACCTCGCGCAGCAGAAAATAAAGGACTGGCCCATT
>NC_051408.1:4594772-4594923 GCF_015228065.2 Penaeus monodon
CTTTTACGACTTGCCAAAATTAGAACTTGCAAATTCGAAATGCACAAAAAAAGTCTTTATATATTCTTTTTTTCACCCAAACGACGTTCGCATGTTATCTACACCCTCGAGATTACAATCAAAACGAGCAGTTGAACAATCTTTAAATTTA
>NC_051408.1:4594987-4595091 GCF_015228065.2 Penaeus monodon
GTCTATCCCCCTATTCCCTTATCACACCAAACCCCCCAAACCCCTTTCCCTTTCCCCAATCATAAAAATTTCCCCCCCCTCCCCCTTTCACCCTCAAACATTCC
>NC_051408.1:4595215-4595373 GCF_015228065.2 Penaeus monodon
CCTTTAAAAAAATTAAAATCGCCATCATCCACCCCTTCCCCCCCTCCTCCCCCCCCCTTTTTCCCCCAACCCCCCTCCTTCCAAATAAAAGGTAAAGAAAACCCAAAAAAAGGGACATTATCTTCCCCGTGTCTCCCCCCGAAAACCCAAACTGAAAA
>NC_051408.1:4595973-4596042 GCF_015228065.2 Penaeus monodon
GCTTCCTTCACATCCTCGTCAGCGTCCGGTTCTCAGTTGCAAAGCTGTTTCTTGCACGTTGCAGTTTTC
>NC_051408.1:4596291-4596594 GCF_015228065.2 Penaeus monodon
CACGTAGGATCACGAGCTCTCTCTCTCTCCTACAGGATATAATGCTCCCTGGGCGTTCCCAAGCCTCGTGAAACCCTGCATCCTCTCCCTGCCTCCTTCAGGAGTTGGGAGTTCGTCACCCTTGTTACTTAGTGAGTCAGTGGGGGGGGGGAGAAGGGGGGGGGGAAGGGAGAAGGGGAGGGACAGGGGGAGGGAGAGGAGGGGAGAAGGGAGAGGGGGAGGGGGACGGAGTGGGAGGAAGGGAGAGGGGAAGGGAGGGGAGAAGGGAGAAGGGGAGGGGACGGAGAAAAAGTCGCCATCTTG
>NC_051408.1:4596676-4597001 GCF_015228065.2 Penaeus monodon
ACCCATCCCCCCTTCCTCCCATTCCTCCTCTTCCCCTCTTTATCCCCCCCCCTTTACCCATTCCCCCCCTTTCCTTTCCCCTTTCCCCCTTTCCCCTCTTTATCCCCCCCCCCTTTTCTATCCCTTTCCCAAAAAGCGCCATCCCTTTCCCCCCTCTTAAGAGCGACCCAGGACCCTGTGGATAATCAATTACAGTTATTTTGTGTTGATTCCCCTCGTGCATTTGCCCTCCCCGCCCCTCTGCCCATTTTCCCTTTTTTCCGTTTTTTTTCTCAACCTTTTTCCCTTTTTTCTTTTCCCTTTTTTTCGGGGTTTTTTTCCCGGG
>NC_051408.1:4597601-4597834 GCF_015228065.2 Penaeus monodon
ACTCAATTCAGAGAACAATTTACACAAGGGTTACATCAGGTTCAGATTACATGTCTTCAATATCAACTTTCTGTTACTCTCTTCTGTTGCATCTCTCTTGTGCATTATTTAAAAAAAAAGAATAAATTAAAGCTTCAAGTTCATTTAAGATTCGAAAAGTATGAAAAGAAGTCAATATAAAAAAAAAACTTCACGGGTTTAAAAATTTAAAATAAATTTTTATTTTAAATTCG
>NC_051408.1:4598065-4598199 GCF_015228065.2 Penaeus monodon
GAAAATGATTAGGAAATGATTCACGCCACACATACCCGCTCCAAATGAACGATAAAGTAACCAAACTTTGTATCTATTGAATTCATGCAGGCTGATATAGATACAATGGACGGCCTTCTCGCTTCTCAGAACTG
>NC_051408.1:4598541-4598759 GCF_015228065.2 Penaeus monodon
CAAAGGGCGCACTCACCTTATACCGTGCTGAGAAATCCACAAGGAATGCATAAGGAAAAGAGACAGATACTTGAGATAAACTGAGCAATAACTCGAGAATTTGATCTAAATATCTGATCCACTTGTGTTGCACGATTGATATTCATACACGAGGTTATATTCATATCGGTTTCGTTTCTATAAACCTTGACACTTGGAAATGCAATCAAATGGGTGAA
>NC_051408.1:4599341-4599500 GCF_015228065.2 Penaeus monodon
GACTTACGAGGGATACACTTAACCGCCCTCTGACGACCTCAAGGAGACGGAAAGTGATAAGTCTCCCCCTTCCCCCTCCCTGCCCCCCCTTGTCTCGGACTCCCCACAACCCCCCCCCCCTTGTCTCGGCCTCCCCACTCCCCCTCCTCTAATCCTGGA
>NC_051408.1:4599771-4599965 GCF_015228065.2 Penaeus monodon
ACCTACTAACCCACTTCATTTCTATCATAATTACTTTTATCTCTATTCCATCTATTCCATCTATCACCATTACCTATTACCATTATCATTATTACATTTTTTCTTTTCGCTTTTCCCATCCGCGAAGTGACTCACAGGCAATTCGCTCAAAAGGAAGTCAGCTACGACCTGCGTCACGACCCCCCCCCCCCCTG
>NC_051408.1:4600311-4600453 GCF_015228065.2 Penaeus monodon
GGGGCTTCCTCTTGGATTAAGTCCGTCCGCAGCTACATTCTACTAATCCGGTTAAAGCAATACGTTTTAACTGCAAATTTCAGATCATACTTTATCTTTCTTTCATCTACGTATTTGTGCGTATATTTTTCGCGTTCTTATA
>NC_051408.1:4600538-4600728 GCF_015228065.2 Penaeus monodon
AAAGTGAAAGTATCCGCTCTTCCATTTCACCTCTTCCTTTCTATATGATCTCTTTTCGCGAAAACCTAATATATTACATCAATATAACCTAATAAAAGAACATTAATCCGAACATGAAATCAAAACCCCATCAACCAGATAAAAAAAAAAAAATGTTTATCAACGCGATCAGTACAAACACATAATCTAA
>NC_051408.1:4600796-4601209 GCF_015228065.2 Penaeus monodon
GCCCAGCTACGTGAGTATTTCCACACACTTTACCAATACGTGAGTCACACTTGGCAAACCATGAGTCACAAGTGATTAATCAAGCGCAGGCATGACAGTATGACAGGCATGGTACTCAATGTCTTGTCACGTGATTACATTTTCTTTTGGGTAGGTGGCGGGGAGGGGAAGGAAAATCATTTATTAGAAATAAGTGAATAAATGTGTTTGTTATTGGGCACTGTAATTTCAGTAATTTTAAGATCGTAATTTTAGCTTTGTGTGACACTGTTATTCCTTAGATTATGTTATTTCACATAATGTGTGTGTATTTCTTTCTTGCATATGCTAATGAGTAAGTGAATAATGAATAAATTACACACACGGAATATGAAAGACTATACGATCATCGTCCTCTTCATCGTCGCTATTGC
>NC_051408.1:4601238-4602277 GCF_015228065.2 Penaeus monodon
GCGTAGCTATATTAAGCAAGTCGTACTAAGCCTCCGCCCCCCCCTCCACCCCACTCCACCCAAAGGCATAACAGCTGGTCTTGTTTACTTTCTTGACCTAATCAAGGTCGCCGCGTCTTATCTTATCACACAGACACGATTCAATCTCTATCCTTAAAATACGAACCACCTGCGTAAGGGAGGGTGGGGGACTGACCGCCTCCCCCCTCCCCTCAAACTCTTGAGATAAAACAACTACATGACAAAACCCGGCGAATGCACTTACGTCTCATAAGTACCCTTCGCTAAGATAACAGAAAATACGAAAATACAACAACAAAAAATCAAAAACATATTTTTTCACACTCACAAAATCCTTGAAGTAACCCATCTTGGGCGCTCGCAGTTCCTTGCTGAGGAGAATACGCATCTGGAGACTCACACAACTTCGTTCAAAAAAAATTAAACTCGAATAAAGAAAAAAAAAGTTCACTCTCGTGTATATAAATAGCGACAGCCAGCACACTTGTTCAAAGGTTCATGCACCGTGCCTATGCAGACTAATATCCCCGAGAGAATGTACTGTGTCGTTTATATATCCCCAACGACGCCCCGCTATGAATGAGTAAACCCTCCAGTTGCCAGACGCCTCCCTCTCTCTCTACCCCGTAAACAAAAAACAACCTTTCCCTAATCCCTACCCCGAAAACAAACCCCCCCAGAAAAATTAAACCACACAAACCAACCCCACCACTACCCCTCCAAGCAATAAAATATAAATCAACCTATCGTAGAGATAAAAAAAACGAGAAAGAAATTGATCACGGCCTATCGATATCCCACCCAACACCCCCACGACTGACCCAAACACACTCGCCGGCCGCCGCTGCCAACCGTCCCAGTGCATGACGTCAGGACCCACACCAAGCGGATGTCCAACAACGTTATTCTGTTGAGCGAAGGGTGACTGATCTAGCTTTTCACTGTAATTGCCGATGAGCTGGGCGAACTGGTGGCTAAATAAGGAAGCCCCAGATAATGGGCTGAAGGATTTTTTGAT
>NC_051408.1:4602809-4602960 GCF_015228065.2 Penaeus monodon
CTGAGAGAGGGACAGACAAACAGACAGACGGAGACTCATTTACATGTACAACTGCAAAATTGTTTCTTAATTATCTCCACCGTCTGAATTTCACAGGTTAAGAAAAAAAAGTTGAGGGAAACGCCTTAAAGTTTTATCCTTTTGTGTTTGT
>NC_051408.1:4603359-4603434 GCF_015228065.2 Penaeus monodon
ATCCCCCCCAGAAATTCCGTGACGTCACACCTTCCCTATCCGCCATTCAAAGTCTTAGTCATCAGCAGACTACTC
>NC_051408.1:4603733-4603945 GCF_015228065.2 Penaeus monodon
AGTATATATAGAAGTTTATTTTGTAAAGAGTGCCGACGGATAGCTAGGGCGGTCATCTATTAATTCTCGTGACTCCACTGTTTTTTTTTCCTCACTGGGATTAGGGGATAGGGGGGTAAGGGAAGGAGGGGAAGCTGTCACAGGATGTGCTACGGAGGGTATTTCTGTGTTTTTTATTTTCTCTCTGTTTCTCTCTATTTCTCTTTTCCCTG
>NC_051408.1:4604201-4604502 GCF_015228065.2 Penaeus monodon
AAGTGCGAAGACAAGGCAGGTTTATTTACTCTCCTTTCTACCTTTTATCTCTACTTATCTCGGGAAAATCATAATAACAAGCACATTTAACTGACACCAAAACACACAAATATTCAGTAATAAAAAGAAAGAAAAAAAAAGGTAATCGCTACAAATCCAGTGGGATCTAATTCCGATTTTCGGAAAACCAACAAAGAAAATACTCGTCATCGAAGACATTTACGACCCCGTAAATACGACAACTGAAAATGACAAAACAAAATGACTTAATTTGTGTGTCAGGGCGACCGGAAGGAGCTCC
>NC_051408.1:4605321-4605571 GCF_015228065.2 Penaeus monodon
GCCCCAGGTGCCTTTCCCTCCTGGCGGCGCCCTGAGTCGTCTGGCTGCGGTCTGCCGCCTCCAGGAAACCTCTGCGCCTTCGTCACCGCCTCGGCCTCCCTCGCGTCCCTCGGGCTCGTCCCCTCCGACTTCCCTTGCGTCATTGGGTTTTCGAGGTTCCCTACCCTCCCCCGCGTCCTCCTCCCTTCATCTACCATTTCCATTCCTCCTGTATAACTTTTTTTTTCCCCTTTCGCATTTGTTTTCATTT
>NC_051408.1:4605881-4605974 GCF_015228065.2 Penaeus monodon
CTGCATGTGACACACGCATCGAGGTGTAATGGTAATGACCCGTCGCGTCAGCCGCCGGCGTCTGGGGGGCGTCGCCGAGGGAGGCTGCGGTCG
>NC_051408.1:4606898-4607004 GCF_015228065.2 Penaeus monodon
CAATTTAACCTCTTAATGAATCCTCACTTGTACTTTTTTTTCTAAAGTAAAGGAAACACAATGAAACGCCGTCAAGGACACAAAGAGCCAACGACAACGCCTTCGT
>NC_051408.1:4607421-4607739 GCF_015228065.2 Penaeus monodon
ATTCATTCCCTTCATAACACGACATCCACAGGTTTAAGCAGATGCCGCTTATGTAAACAAAAGGACCCAACCAGAACACACGTATCACTGGATGGAACTCTGCCGTGTTATCTTAAGTGCAGAGGAACTATTACTCGCATTATCTCCTACAAATAAACAAACATTTGTTTTAGGAGGCTGGTAAAAAAAAAAAAAGGGTGCGAATCAAAACCTCTGTTTTTCTTTTTATTTAAATTACAAGATTAAGGTGATATGTGCTTAGGTAAACAAACAGATTTATTTGTCTTGTTAATTTTCTTTCTATTTTTTTTTCAGTTA
>NC_051408.1:4608047-4608241 GCF_015228065.2 Penaeus monodon
CATTCCAAAACGGGTAAAATTATAAACCTCAAAGAAAAAATGATAATAATTATAAATCGAAAATAAAATCAAATCGCAGAGTCCCATTCACCACTGCGTCAGGAATAAATTATTAGCGGCGCGCATGACCACCGCCCCTCCGTGCTTTCAGCGTCAGCCGCGGCGCTGGCGTTAAGGGCGGCGCCAAATTAAAC
>NC_051408.1:4608420-4608654 GCF_015228065.2 Penaeus monodon
CTGCGTTTCACCTAAAAGAAACGTTACGTTAATATTTCTAATAATTCTCTCTCGCAAGTAACGTCGGACGAAAATACTTATGAAAATAACACAAAATGGGAGAAAGCGAGAGAGGAAATGATTTTTTTTTTGTTCTTTTTGTCTTTTCAACACAATTTGGGAAAGTACGTGTGCACTTAAAATGTTAAATAAAGTGTAACAAAACATTTGAGTGTAGGAATGCATAGAAACTAG
>NC_051408.1:4608943-4609230 GCF_015228065.2 Penaeus monodon
GAAAAAAAAATACCTTTGATATTCAAGCCACTTGCCCGAGCGTTTTTCCCCCGTCGTTCTGGCATTTTCCTTCGCCCTTTCCCACGACTTGCCCGCGCCCAGCGATGCCAAGCACTTTGAAAACGAAACCGAGGGCATTTTCCACAAGAGGAGACGTAGCGAAAGGGGACGAAGAGAGAGAGATAAAAATGCAGAGAAACAAATATGATCAGTATATTAATAAAACTCATTACGTTGATTACGAATCATTAAGATAAAAAAAAAATGCTATCAGCAATTATAACATT
>NC_051408.1:4609354-4609537 GCF_015228065.2 Penaeus monodon
CGATACAATTTTCCAGCTTCTCACTCCCCCCCCTCCCTCACCCCCCTCCGATCGCGCCGGTGGGTCAAACGAGGGGTCAACGGAGGTCAAAGGTCACGGAACGGACATACCTCAGCAAGACATATCCCCGGGCGACGTTCAAGGGCGTGTGTAAGGGGGGGGGCGGTGAAAGTTTCGAGAAAG
>NC_051408.1:4610083-4610293 GCF_015228065.2 Penaeus monodon
AAGTACACACTCTATTTACGCGAACAACGATAGATAACCAATCAAGCCGATAGACAATCCCAAACTCAAGCGACCCGTTGGTGACGCTCCGTAACTAACGCAAACCGGATAGAAAAAAAACACACACAAAAAAAATATATATGCAACATTTCCAAAGCCGTGTTGAGGTTTCTAAGGTTTCCGACTGGGATTCCACGGCGCTGTCGCAAA
>NC_051408.1:4610324-4610527 GCF_015228065.2 Penaeus monodon
TCTTTTCCCAAGAATAATTACAAAAAGAGCGTATTAATAACCAAAGTAACACCTTGGTGAGATTTCCTTTTTTTTTCTTTTTTTTATACGTCCGGTCAAGGGTTGGCACTGGCACTGGCACTGGCGAGAGAGATGAGGGGAAGAAGGGCCAGCAGATATTGTGGTATTTATAAATGCATGTATATAGTGATACACATACAGGG
>NC_051408.1:4610766-4610879 GCF_015228065.2 Penaeus monodon
TGGAGGGGGAGGCACTGTGAGGGGTGGGGAGGAACAAGACCCGCCCCCTAACGCCTACTCCCCACCCCCACCACTACAAGACCAATGAACACCTCTAGTCCTAACTAACTAAC
>NC_051408.1:4610907-4611067 GCF_015228065.2 Penaeus monodon
GAATCAAGAAAAAAAAAATAACGAAAAAGAAAACACAACGCCCAAATCCCAATCAACTTGCTTTTCCTGCACATGCAACGGGAGTGACGATGACCGGGAGTGATGCTCGAACCTTCGTCTGATTATTCATCTTTGTTTTAAGACTCGAGTGTCGGCCAGA
>NC_051408.1:4611761-4612097 GCF_015228065.2 Penaeus monodon
CACATATATGAAGAAGAAGAGCACACAGAGGACTATGAAAAGTAAAACACAAAAATAAACAAAGCAAAACAGACCAGCAGACCACCCTGCCTGACCGACAACCGCCACGCAAAAATCCGAGAGCATTCTACGCACACGGATGTCATGTGTACAGCAACCAGGCCGTTGTGTGCACGTAAACAACAACACGGGAATTATACACATCAGATTCCCTCCTTCAAATGAGGTCATGTGATTCCTTTCACTTACGCCTTTAAATAAAACAAAATTACGTGACATTTTCACTTCGCTTCTTAAAAGGACTTCCGATATGTTGTTACGCGAGTGAAGAGAGAC
>NC_051408.1:4612119-4612547 GCF_015228065.2 Penaeus monodon
CTTTAGGATATGTATTCATAAATATTTTCTTTCTCTCTCTCTCATGCACTTAAGGCTATCTGGTCCATTCCGGAAATGGTTTCCGATCGTCGTTCTGTTCTTTACGAAAGCGTGTTCTCTCTGTCTGTTAAGAATGTTCAGAATGTTATGAATGTTATGAGGCCGTGTTAGGAGTGACGCAACGCCAGTAACGATACAATGGTTGAAACTTAACGTAAACAAAATTGTGTTTTACTGAAATTTTGGTGATGGTGTTAGGAAAACAGTACACAAAAAAATGGGTTTTACCAAAACGTTGTTTGATAGTTTCGGAAAAAAATGTATACAAAAATGCGTTTTACTTGAAAATTTTTGTTTAAAAAAGCGAGATACACGAAATCGGTTTTACTATGAAAAAAAAGTTTAACTGAAAGACGGTGGACAGCGTC
>NC_051408.1:4612621-4612686 GCF_015228065.2 Penaeus monodon
CGCGTAATAGATTTAATTAAAAACTTTAGGACTGGCGAAAGATTGAAAGAATGCTAACAGAATGC
>NC_051408.1:4613046-4613230 GCF_015228065.2 Penaeus monodon
CAATGAAAAAAAAAAAAAACAGAAGTGTCTTAAAGATTTATCAAGTTTCCTTCAATTTTTTTTCTTCCTTTCAGGCCAAATATTTTTGAGGTTAAAATAAAGTTTTATTTGGTTGTTTTATAATGTTTGTTCTGTTTATGGTTATTTTCAAAGTAGCATTAAGAATGAATGAATAAATAAATAT
>NC_051408.1:4614075-4614155 GCF_015228065.2 Penaeus monodon
TAATTTCTAAAATAAGTGTTTAGTTTCCTCTCTTTAATAACCACATGAATTTTTCCAACTTCCCTTCTTCCCCCTATTCG
>NC_051408.1:4614247-4614707 GCF_015228065.2 Penaeus monodon
TTAATCCTACAATTTATCCTCTTCTCCCTCAATCCCCTCTCTCCCTCAACCACCCTTATCTCCCTCAATTCCCTCTCTCCCTCAACCACACCTCATCTCCCTCAATCCCCCTCTCCCTCAACCACACCTTATCTCCCTCAATCCCTCTCTCTCCCTCAACCACACCCTACCTCCCTCAATTCCCTCTCTCCCTCAATCCCCCTCCCTCCCTCAACCACCCTACCTCCCTTCCATACCCCCCTCCTCACCCTACCCCCATAGCATACTGCCATCCATGAGGTCATCAGGAGCACCCCTACTTTCTTTAATGACGTCACGCCACCTCGGCCAGGGGTGTGACGTCAGAGGCTAACCGCGGGGGGATTTGCGGGAGTCAAAACAATTTGTCGTGACGGCGACGCTGCGGCAGACGCGTCCGACGTACGTACAGAATTGGGTAGACAAAGGAATTATTTTAAAA
>NC_051408.1:4615049-4615836 GCF_015228065.2 Penaeus monodon
TACTGTACAGCAAACAAGTAACCTGATATCACAAAACAAACAAATAAAAACAAATAAACAAAAACACAAATAAACACATAAAGACACACAGTAAGCAAATAAAAATAATAACAACAAGAACAAACAAATAAATAAACATATAACGACAATAAAAAAGGTAAAACAATACAAAAGTAAACCCACGAATTAATTAATAGAAATAACAATAACTTGAACAGGGAAGCTTAATCCTTATGGATCAGGAAGAACAGATGAACAAGAGATAGAATAAAAGACAAACAAAGGAAGAGGAAAAAAATAAGAACATGAGTACAAGAAATGGAAGAACGGAAAAAGGAAGAATAGAGGGACGAGAGAACAGAAGAACAAGGGAACAGGAGAACAAAGGGGACAAATGAAAAGAGGAACATAAGAACTAGAGAACGGAGAAACATTAAGAGATGGGAGAACAAAGAACAAGAGAAAGAGAGAACAAGGAGATTGAAGAATAAGGAGCAGGAGATGAGAAAACAAGAACAGATGAGAGAAAAAGAACAGGCGATGGGAGAACAATGAGAACCGGGAGAACAAGAACAGAAAAAAAACAAGAACAGAGGAACCAAAAAAAACAAGAAGATAAAGGCAAGAACAAAGGAACAAGAACAGAAGAACAAGGAGAGCAAAAGAACAAGGAGAACAAAAGAACATAAGAACAAGCAGAACTCAAGAACAAGAAACATAACAGCCCCTTAGCGAGCCACTTTCTCCCTCATGTCACTCTTGTTACGTGGAGGGGTCATTCTATTCA
>NC_051408.1:4616299-4616426 GCF_015228065.2 Penaeus monodon
GACGAGATAAAAGGGAAGAGAAATGAGTGGACATTAAAGAAAGCAAAAGAGGGGAGAAAGAAGAGTGGTGATGTAGGTGGGGAGTAAGTGTGAGGTAAGTGTGTGAAGAGAGAGAATGAAAGGGTTT
>NC_051408.1:4616508-4616655 GCF_015228065.2 Penaeus monodon
GCGCGCGCGTGCGTGCGTGTGCGTACTTACATTTCACAGACATTTTTGTCTCTCCATGCTTTTCAACATATCCAAAGGTAAAGAAAGATATATAGACTAAAACGTATAAAAAAAAATACACCCATACAAAAAAACTCTCGAATACCT
>NC_051408.1:4616725-4617047 GCF_015228065.2 Penaeus monodon
CACCTACAGACTTACTTACGAGTTTGAACTGCTAAATATGAACTCTTCCACTGACCTTGCAACAACAAAGTGCAATGGTAGACGTCCCTTGCATTTTATCAGTCGTGCTAGTACACCAGGACATAGGGGCCGGCTAGTAGGAAAATGTATGTAGTAGCAACTTAAATAGAAACATGATAATTACATTTTGTTTTCTCTCTTCTGTGCGTTTCTCTTTCGTTTGTCTATATTTGTGTCAATGACTTTATTTTCTATCTCTCTTTCTGTTTCTGTGTTTTTCTTTTCTGTTTTCTTTCTGTCGCTCTCTTCCCCCCTCCTTTCC
>NC_051408.1:4617365-4617720 GCF_015228065.2 Penaeus monodon
AAGCGAATACATCAAGCCTCTATCCCGGCGAGAATAATCGAGAATCTCCGTCGGTTGGACCAAATACAGTGAAAATAGCACAGGTTGGGTGGAGCACACGTCGACGCGCGATTCCGTGTGTTTGGCTCCGACTTCGGACTCGGCGCGAAAACGTATTTCGGATCGAACGAATCTAAACGAACTTGAAAAAAAAAATGTGAAAAGAGGAGAGAAATATGTTTTTTTTGTGTGTGTTTTGTTAATTGTAAACGTTGTTAATATCTAAAATATTTTTTTGTGGGAAGCCAGTAAGGTAGATTCGGTAAAAGGGCGAGGATAAACAGGGCAAAAGTGATGGAAGGAGGAAAGGAAAGTG
>NC_051408.1:4617790-4618113 GCF_015228065.2 Penaeus monodon
GTGCGTGCACGAGAGAACATTAACGCCCATTTCCAGTACTAATTTACATAAACCATACACAGACCTTAAAAAAAATATTCACAACCGTCACTGTTTTTAAACAAGAAAAAAATAGCCATAATAACTAAAATTGCAGTGACCATAAAAAAAATAATATACAAGAAAAAAAAAACAATAACAAACAAACATACGAAAAAAATATATATATATTTTAAACTTAACGAAATATTCAAACGAAAAAAAAAAAAAAAATTCCCGCAGAAAATTCCCATAAATCTTTCTTTTTTCTTCTTTTTTTTCGTGTCTATTCGTTGGTCTAACTG
>NC_051408.1:4618161-4618381 GCF_015228065.2 Penaeus monodon
AGGGTTATATGACCTCAAACACCTTGTTATCGAATCCAGTTGACCTTATTTGCAAAGGTAGCTTGTCTGACCTTCTTAAAAACGGCTTAGTTATGACGTCGAAATGCTGATTTTGTTGAGGATGTTTCATTTTGAACAATAAATATATATTCCAGAGTTTGTTGGAGGAGATTAAGGTTAAATTTGAGTCTATCGTTTGGAAATTTATGAGTGGGAAAGA
>NC_051408.1:4619282-4619513 GCF_015228065.2 Penaeus monodon
CCGCAGTGCAAGCGTGACCATCTCGCAGTGTGCAATCGCCTTTTAAAATCACACTAATGAACAATTCTCACAAACTGAACAACCTGAACATGTTTGGAACAGCACCAGGCCATCACGCGAGCAGAGAGAACGTGCTCGCAGACACAGCGGGCGAGAAGTGGTTAAGATATCACAAAAAAATTGTGTATTTTTTATGGTAAACTGCAACTCATGCACACACGAATAAAGATT
>NC_051408.1:4620204-4620304 GCF_015228065.2 Penaeus monodon
GACGCATGTACACAGCGTCGATCACAGACCACAGCATTTAACGAGGCACCTCAAGCAACCACAGCAAGCAGTCAGGTTGTCAAGAGAACACCACAGCAAT
>NC_051408.1:4620520-4621219 GCF_015228065.2 Penaeus monodon
CCATTATTTCAATATCTCTGCTACAATTACCATAATCTACATCAGTAATACATTGAATAAAACTGAATATAAACCTTCAACCCTCTCTCCCATGCAACAGGCAAGCAACGTAGGGGAGATGGGAGGGGCGGGGAGAGGGGGGAGGAGTAGGAACTTTCAATTCAAGTTGATTTGCAACGCCTATAGAGCCAGTTGAACTTTAGCTAAGCATGGGATTCCTTGCAGTGTAAAGCAGGGGGGGAGGGGGTGATGGCGAGGTGGGAGGGGGGGGAGAGGGGGAGGAGGGGGGGAAGAAGGGGAAAGAGAAGGGAGGAAGAAAGTGGAGAGAGGGAAAGAGAAAGGAGGGGACAGAAGGGATGACAGGAGGAGGAAGAAAAGGTGAGGAAGGGTGAAACATGAGGAGAAAGATGGGGCATGAGGGAGAAGAAGAAAGGATGAAAGAACGAAAAAGAAGGGATGAAAGAAGAGGAAATAAGGGGAGGAAGAAAAGGTGAACGAAAGGAAATGAGGGAAGAAAGAAGGGGAGAGAAGGAAGGAGAAAGAATGGGAGAGAAAGAAGAAAAAAGATGTAAAGGAAGGTTAAAGAAGGACTAAAAATAGAGAAGAAAAGGGGAAAAGAATGAATAAAGGGGAGAAAGAACGAGTGAATGAAGGGGAATGAAGGAATGAAAAAACAGCGTAAGGGAAAGGACGAAGAAG
>NC_051408.1:4621765-4621907 GCF_015228065.2 Penaeus monodon
GAATTACAGTCCAGGATGTGTATGAATAACGACAAGAAAGACACGATACAAATAAAAACAAAGAAATAAAAATAAAAACACAGGAGAAAAAAAAACACCCAAGAAATTGAGACACAACAGAAAAGATAAATGAAGAAAACAC
>NC_051408.1:4622048-4622190 GCF_015228065.2 Penaeus monodon
ACCACACAGAAAAAAACACACAGAAACGGCTAACAGCGCCGACTTTAGGGTGAATATAAAAAAAGGGTGACTTTAGGGTGAATATACAAAAGGGTGACGACGTATGCATGACAGATTATAGAGGGTGGACCACAGGGCACGG
>NC_051408.1:4622261-4622684 GCF_015228065.2 Penaeus monodon
CACATCGCCCTCACACTAATGATAATCTCGTTCTCGGAATCCCCGTCCACCTGCATACTCCTGTGACCTTCTCCCTTAACTTGACTACCCTGAACTTAGCTGCTTAAACTTGCCTAATACTTGATTGTCCTAACTTAGCTTAAACTTGCCCGAGATTAAATGCTTAAATTTGCCTGAATTTGACTACCCTAACTTAGCTGCTTAAATTTGCCTGAACTTGACTACCCTAACTTAGCTGCTTAAATTTGCCTGAACTTGACTGCTGTAATTCTTTGACTACCTGACTTGGGATGCATCAACTCCCTTAACTTGACGGCTTAAACTCTCTTCACTTAAATGGAATAATTCCTTTAACTTGACTACCTTAACTTATTCCTATTACAAACATAAAAAAAAAAAATCCTAAGCCTCTCCCCCCACCCC
>NC_051408.1:4622788-4623038 GCF_015228065.2 Penaeus monodon
TGGCCAAGATACCCTGTCCTATCTGAAGTGTGCAAAGAGAAGCATCACAATACAGTCATATCAAAGCTTTGCAGACACGAATTTTTGCGTGAATGGGAAAAGTATTTTAATATTCATGTGTCTGTGAAAATTATTTTTTTCAGAATTCGTGTGGGTCTAATAGAAATATCTTTGTTGGATATATTGCAGCAATGTAGTTTAGAAATATAATTTGCTTAATATCAAATGTGATGTACTTTACTTAATGTGA
>NC_051408.1:4623404-4623761 GCF_015228065.2 Penaeus monodon
CGACTCACAAAAAACAAGTTTATTGAAAATGAAAGTTACAAGAAAATCAACATCAAGTGTAACCCGATTCGTTTACATTGAAGATGAAACCAAATATGACTTCATTTTCTTTCACTTTTCCTTTCAATAAACTTTATCGGTTTGACTGATTTATCGCGTGAGCATAGAGGCGCATTTCCCTATGATAATTTTTGAATCTACGGTCAGCGTTTAATATGCAAATCAAATATATTTCTCACTTCACCTCACCCCCCAAAAAAAAAAAAAAAATACAGTTCTTTAAATAAAAACAAAACTTCCGAAATTTCATTTTATATACGCCATCGCCTTCAATGTAAATTCCATCTACATTTTCTG
>NC_051408.1:4624051-4624266 GCF_015228065.2 Penaeus monodon
ATTTTCCGGTATAGTAGCGCGTGTGGGGAGGGGGGGGGGGGCTTATGCGACCTCCGTCTACCAGTTCCGTGTTGTGACAGTGCCATGTGGAGGCAGTGACACCAACATGGCCGCTGCTGGGGGTAGGGCACGGGGGGGGTGGTGTCACTGTCGGTCACTTGGCTAAGTTCTCGATACGTGACGTAGAGCAAAGGTGCTTGACCAGGACTGATAAC
>NC_051408.1:4624771-4625095 GCF_015228065.2 Penaeus monodon
CACATGCACGAAGCTCTGAGTTGGCAGTTAGCAAAAAACGTTTTTTCTCTCAACGCGGAAAAACAAACCGCTCTCCTTTCCTCCACCATTTCTCCGACGCTCTCCCCCACTCCACACCGAGGAGGGAGAGCTGGAGAACCCACCACGCCGTGCTCCCTCATCCCTCCGACACGGAATTCAGAGAGAATCATAGACGAGGACCTTAAGATAAGAAAAAGGGGGAAGGAAAGATTCCAACTTACCTTGGCCACCACGACACCACCGAATTGCGAAAATCCTTGGGACGGCATCGCCACCACTGCCCTCTGCCGCACCATCCGTGAA
>NC_051408.1:4625189-4625268 GCF_015228065.2 Penaeus monodon
GGGAGAATCGCCTTCACTTCACATGGTGGAAGACGTGGTTTACGCGGGTGGGGGGTTAGTGGGGGGTGTTCTTCGCCTC
>NC_051408.1:4625309-4625427 GCF_015228065.2 Penaeus monodon
CTTCCCCCTCTCAAAGCGTGATCGCAACTCCACCACCACCTAACTTAGCCCGCCACTCCATCCAACTTCACTCGGGGACCCAACTTCCCTCCTCCGGATTCGCTCATGGGACACCGAA
>NC_051408.1:4625455-4626773 GCF_015228065.2 Penaeus monodon
CCGACCTTCAGCCTCTTGGGAACTCGAGGCTCTCTCTCTCTCTCAATCGCGGGAGATGGAAGCCCTAAGAGATCGTCAGGAGGGGACCACTTGCCCTAAACCCGGAAGCGTGAATCACTCCGGTCTTCTCGGAACAGCTCCCAGCGGTGGACTGAACGACATGATGGCGAGGTGGGTATGGGGCACTACCGATCGTCCGAATCCTTGCGCGAGGCGGAGGCGACGGGAGGAGGGGTGGTAGGGGATTTATCTCCGCTTTTTTTTCTCCGTAGTCGAGGGGAGAGGAAAAAGGGGGTGTTCGATTCGATTTCGACGGATCGATGAGCTAGAGATGTTCGACGCGGTGGCGGAATTTGGCGAGGAATGGGGAGGGAATAGGGACGAATTTTCAGGAGATATCTGGTAACCGCGAGTCTCTCGATTGGACCTGAACACCGCATCAAGACATACTATGACTCAGACTAATCACAGTCAGATTCAGAAAAAAACTTTGCGTTCGTCTACACCACAGTAAAGCGCGCTGACAGGTACGGGCAAGCGGTCGATCTTAAGGAGGGGAAAAACAGCCTAGCAGACCGTACACGTACGCGAACCGCAGGAGAAAAGAGGGAATGAAAAGAAAATAAATTCGAGGACCGCTCGGCGTTCGCGCGGCATCACTCGAGTTATCACGCTGGCTCCGCCTCTTCCGTGACGTCATCACAAAGGGGCGGAGTCACCCAACTATGACATCATGGATCGGCAGTTCCGCGTGAGCAATTGGTAGGTTCATGAGTGTAATAAATGACGTCATGAGTCACCGCGCTGCATTCCCATTGGCTGAGGAGTTTAGTAACATAACTTGGATGTTATCTAACATCTGTATCAAACCACGTTCGCGAACTTTCGCCCGAATATCCGGTGGATTCAATACAACGCCCGATATTAAACACGGAATTTAATCTAAACACACCTCTCTCTCATCGAAATAAACTCACAATCGCCGCAAACAATCGCGCAATAACTCTCTTTTAAACTTCTTTATAAAAAAAAACAAAAAAAACTATCTATCCCTCACCTCCATTATTCAAACAAACTTAGCGAGTCATCTCACCGCCTATGATGACGTAATCACAACAGCCAGCCGTTCATGATTCCAAATATTCTTACACAAGAGACGTAACGCAAGAGACGAGAAAAAAAAAATGAATAAAATGTGGAAGAAATTTTCAAAGAAATTGATTAACTAACCGTTTGATTTCTAAGTTTTCATTCAAAGTGGGAAGGAGGCGTCGACTGACTTACCTTGACGACATTTTCCTTGTAAAATAAGCATAAG
>NC_051408.1:4626842-4626981 GCF_015228065.2 Penaeus monodon
CGTAATTACAGGGAAGATAACCATTACATAATTGTATATACATATAAAAATATTACAGGGAAGATAACCATTACATAATTGTATATACATATAAAAATATATACAGAAGTAGATAATCACATTTAAAAAATAAATATTT
>NC_051408.1:4627038-4627390 GCF_015228065.2 Penaeus monodon
ATTAGAGGTCACTACACTTTATATATTGCACTGCAACAGCAGCAATTTCTGCGAACTAACTTGGTGACGATTCAGTTGCATTGAGAGAAAAAAAAACGCTTATTTATAATTATAATTCTTCATATTCTTCATCTTTATTTCCTTTTTTAGATTTAGATATAGTTTATAGTGTACACGGATTAAAAAATATATACTTGGCAACTGGTACATTAAGTTTATCTCAAATGATAAACATATTTCACTCTCAAGTATATCATGAGAATGCAATTCATTCTTGCAGTCGTAAACACCATGCTAAATCACCATACACTATACGCATTTAATTAACGATATCATAATCAAGACCACCATT
>NC_051408.1:4627652-4627741 GCF_015228065.2 Penaeus monodon
TCTCTCCTCTACCCCCTAATGTACCCCCATACCCCCCCAACCAAATCATACCCACACGTAAATAGACAGACAGATAAATAGATATGTAT
>NC_051408.1:4628654-4628753 GCF_015228065.2 Penaeus monodon
TTGGCAGAGCTTAATTCGGTTCTCTCAATATTTGTTTTGCGAATAAGCTGCAGACCCCTTCCCCTACCCCCCAACCCCCCTTTCCCCCACTCCCCCCTC
>NC_051408.1:4629106-4629651 GCF_015228065.2 Penaeus monodon
ATCACACGTAAAGCAGAACCAAAGTAAAACTATAGTAACCTAAAATACGTGACAAGGCTTCACCACATACTAACGCCTTTCCGAGAAAATACATTCCATTTATTTTTTTTAAACCTTTCTTCTTCATCTACTTACATTCTTTATCATAAATTCGGCTTCGGAGATGCTAATTATAACACAGATGCTAAACTGACATACATATATAAATAGTGATTCAACCTGTGTGGGCAACCGGATCCGTTTCACCCTTATGCTCTCCGGCCGTAAGGACGACATTCGCACCATCGATGCTTTGCGGTGAGACTAACGAACAGGCCGTGTTTGCTGACGTCATGTTATTTGTTTGTTTAGATACCACGGGTCCAGCGTCTTCGTTTGCTCTAATAAAAGGGATTTCAAGGGCGTTCGAGACACAAATGGCTAATATATACTTCGATTGTTTTCCCGTGGGGCTGGGTATGCGGTTCTATGAGTCTGCTGGGTATGGGCGCTGTGCGTATGTGAGTTTTGGGATTGAGGTTAATGCGTGGGTATATATGAGTTGA
>NC_051408.1:4629927-4630079 GCF_015228065.2 Penaeus monodon
CTCAGGTGCTCGCCTAAACCAGCTTTATGACCGATGAAAAGCGAGCATAAAGGGCGTGATAACAGACTGTTTAATCGCCCTGTCGTACCAGTTAATTCGATTTTGAATAAGATGTCTGAATATGTTCGTTTTTGGCTTCGTTTTTTTTTATA
>NC_051408.1:4630129-4630397 GCF_015228065.2 Penaeus monodon
TCCGTTTTATATATTTTTAAAAATTTCTACTGATATTATTTATTGTCGTTTTTGATTGTTGTTTTGTTATTGTCGTTTTTTTTTTATTCTTTATTATATTTTATCATTTATTCGTTTACCATACTGTTATCTAAACGTAAATATGTGCAGTCCGTTTTGTGTTTATTCGTGTTTTGTCGTGTTTTATTGTTGTTTTTTAATTCTTGATTCTATTTAGATAATGATTCTTTTTATTCCGTTGCTTATCAGTTATCAATCGTTGTGGGTA
>NC_051408.1:4630860-4631275 GCF_015228065.2 Penaeus monodon
TCTGTCATCCGTAACAAATTGCATTTTCGTAGCGTTTAAAACTGAGATGAAAAAATCTTAAAAGAAAAGAAAACAACGTTAACTTTTTCAATGAAATCTTAATTTGATTCGAATCCTGAAGAAAAAAAAAACACTTATCGAAAAGACACACAATTCGCTACTGAATCGTCATATATCACATCTAAATTTTAACATTTAAACAAAAAACAACTAAAAATGGAAAACAGCGAAAGTAAAATAAATATAAAATGGAAAAAAATGTAACCAAATGTTCATCTTGTTAAACAAAGGGTACAAATTATTGTGAGGTTCACCACTGCATGACACCAGCATACCCCGCACACGTACCAACAGGGAGAGGAGATTCTGTGTAGGGGGCCAAAATGAAAACGAAAAATACATTCAAACATAGTCC
>NC_051408.1:4631610-4631674 GCF_015228065.2 Penaeus monodon
CACACCACACACAGGGTTTTTGGCTTTTTTAAAAATTTTTCCCCTTTTCCCAAAGTGTTTTAAG
>NC_051408.1:4631716-4631823 GCF_015228065.2 Penaeus monodon
AAAGGGGAAAAAAATAGGAAAATTTTTTTAAATAAATCTGGAATTCCCCAACAAAAAGTTGCAATTTCATAAAAGGGAAAACTTACTCAACAGCAATTTTTAGCTTT
>NC_051408.1:4631863-4631989 GCF_015228065.2 Penaeus monodon
TCTTAGTTTAATAAAATATAAAAATATATTTTTTTTTTCCTTTTTAAATTTAAAAAAAAACTTTTAAAAATTTTGGGAAAAGAGAATTTGGGGGGGGGGGGGCGGTAAAAAGTGGGCCCCTTTTTG
>NC_051408.1:4634132-4634264 GCF_015228065.2 Penaeus monodon
TTTGGGAAAAGATGTTAAAAAAAAAACAATGGTTAAAAAACCCAACCCACTTTAAATTTTGGGAAGCTCCTCCAAAAATTTTATCCGGGCAGTTTTTGTTTGACAAATTTCAAAAAAATTAAAAATCTCATT
>NC_051408.1:4634669-4634807 GCF_015228065.2 Penaeus monodon
AAGAAAAGGGGGTTGCAAAACATCCTCTCAACCCCCTCCCCCCCTACCTCCACAGGTTCTTGTTCCCGCTAAACACATTTTTTTTTTGTCATTTGCAATCTTCGATTAGAAGATAGTCTAGTAGGGGAGCGTTTATGG
>NC_051408.1:4634987-4635270 GCF_015228065.2 Penaeus monodon
CAATTGAAACTAAAACTGATTATGAAATACCTCTTTCAATATAGTAACCGCTCAAAACACACCGTCATGCACACATTCAGCCATGCACGCGGCAAATGATAATCACTCAATATGTGCATCATCATAGGCACATCAAATCATCACTTCATTATACATAATTATAGGCCTAACATATCATAATGACAATCGCGGAAAAAAACAAAGAAACAGATATTGCAACATGCATAATAGAACGTGCAATGTTTTCATAATCAAGTTATATTCTGTTATACTAGTACTGAGA
>NC_051408.1:4635451-4635531 GCF_015228065.2 Penaeus monodon
GCAATTATTTTCGGAAATATACATACACATATAAAGATAAAAAACACACCAGAGTATATATGTACGATATACAGTTTCAT
>NC_051408.1:4635646-4635838 GCF_015228065.2 Penaeus monodon
TACGATATGCAGTTTCACATCATATAATGAATGTTCTTTCTAATCAAAACAACGACACTGGAAGTATCAGTATTAAAAACAACCAAACAATTACTGGTAATGAACATTGATTAATAGATAAAATAGCATTACAAAAAACGAATCTAAATCAAACAATAAAATATGAAAACTCAACTTCGTCCCGTATGATAA
>NC_051408.1:4635911-4636591 GCF_015228065.2 Penaeus monodon
GAAAAAAAATTGATAGAAAAAAAAAACTCAAGCTCCCGGCCTCCTTTATCGAGGCGGTGTAACGAGTCAGCAGTGAGTCAGCGATGAGTCAGCAGTGAGTCAGCATCGAATCCGCGCTGAGTAAGCGATGAGTCCGCAGTGACTCAGCACTGAGTCGAGCGGAAGTCAGCACTGAATTACTCATGAGTCACCACTGGGCCAGCACTGAGTCAAGCGTGAATCAGCATTAAATCAGCACCGATCCAAGCGAGAGTCAGCACTGAATCAGCATTCATCCAGCACTGACTCATCACCGACTTATGAGTCATGCGATGTGTCAACACTATGGTCAGCACCGAGCCAAGCGTGAGTCGCCATTAAACCAGCACTGAGTCAAGCGAGAGTCGGCACTGAATCACCACTCATCCACCACCAAATCATTCATCCAGCACTGACTCACCACCGACCCATGAGTTAACAACGAGTCAACACAAGATCAGCACCGAGCCAAGCGAGAGTCGGCACTGGATCAGCACTCAGCCACCACCGACTCATCACCGACTCACCACCGACTCAGCCAACGCAGCGCAGGAACAGAGAGTCACAAGAGAAAAACTCTACCTGGCGGGTGGGCGTAGCGGGCCGCCCCTGGCAGGCCCCCGGGCCGCTGACGGTGCCTGGGGGGGAGGGGGGCGCCTCCT
>NC_051408.1:4637028-4637346 GCF_015228065.2 Penaeus monodon
CTCAGATATCTTTCTTTTTATCTAAATAAGGAAACCCCGAAAAAAAATTTGAACAAAACTAAAATACGTCCGTAGTTCCAAGTCCAAAAAAAAAAATGTGCGGGAAAAAAGACCAGCGTTGCCATTCTAGCGATATCCCCTCCTCCCCCTTTCCCCCTCCCGCTAGATATACAGTTTTTGAATTATGATCTAGCTTGAAATTATTGAAAATTTGCTATATATATATTTAATCACTTCTTTAAAGTCCCCCACCCCCCCTTTATAAGCAGGAAAATGAAGATCTACACTCACGTCTAGCTTGAAATTATTGAAAATTTG
>NC_051408.1:4637406-4637726 GCF_015228065.2 Penaeus monodon
TTAATCACTTCTTTAAAGTCCCCCCACCTCCTTTTTTAAGCAGGAAAATGAAGATCTTTTACACTCCCGTCGAGCGCCTCTTAAAACCCAGTCTAGCAGTTTTGTGCTAGAACGTGACGCCAATCCATCATGGCCGACATAGCCAAACCCGCCCACGTGTCTTACACCGACAGGGCCTAAACCGTGTAGATAGCGATGATAATTTTCCGAGATGCGTTTCGGTACTAGGATAGGCATCACCCAAGGCAAATAAGTTAATGAACTGCGCTGTAGAGGGGAGGTTTATTAGCCAAACCGTGGACCACCTGCGGATGACGGTC
>NC_051408.1:4637807-4637893 GCF_015228065.2 Penaeus monodon
ACACCTTTGCACGTCCTCCCTTTTTCCTTCTATTTCATTCTTTTTCTCAAATTATCTCTTTCGTCTATTTCTTTTTTATTTTCCTT
>NC_051408.1:4638083-4638170 GCF_015228065.2 Penaeus monodon
ATTCACAGCCTAAAACCCTATAAAAGAAGAGAAAAGAAAGGAGATAGAAAAGATAGAAAAGTGAAAATAAGATAAATCTCAGAAACA
>NC_051408.1:4638259-4638368 GCF_015228065.2 Penaeus monodon
CTCCCCCCCCCCCGCTCAATCACCCTAAAGATAAGAAACACTAAACTACGTACCATCCTCCCCCCTCCCCCTCCCCCTCTCCCTCCTTTGCATAATAAGAAACCGGCGC
>NC_051408.1:4638700-4638991 GCF_015228065.2 Penaeus monodon
CGCTAATGGACTCGGCAATTAAACAATGACCTAACACGGAGCGCGAGGTCAAAGGTCAAAGAAGATGAAAAATGAAGAGTGGAATTTTCTTTCGTCCGGGAAATTTGGCAGAGAAATAATGAGATGAAAAATAAATACACATTTCTTGAGGTCAACGCAATTATCAAGGTTAGCTTAATGAATAAATGATCGATTTAATTAACTGCATTACCGAGCATTGCTGGAAAATGAAATGATTCAATAATTAGACGAAAAATAAAGATGATGACATTTATAACGAAAAAAGTTTAC
>NC_051408.1:4639097-4639236 GCF_015228065.2 Penaeus monodon
TCCGCCTTTTCTTTTCCTTTCTTATTTAATTAAAAGCATTACTGATTACTGTGGAAAAATTGAAAATGATTAAAAAATAAGCTGAAAAACAAGATGAATACATACATAACGAAAAGAAAAAAAAAAGTTTACATATATA
>NC_051408.1:4639314-4640197 GCF_015228065.2 Penaeus monodon
AGCAACTCATTTTTAACAATAACCCCGAAATAACCACATCGAGGCCGCCAAAGTTAGGAATCTCTGCCATGAGTGGAACAGGATCGAAAACTGTTAATAGCCGACAATGGCAATCGTATAATAAGATCGGAAACCATGAGAGGTCGTGGCATAAGTGGAATAGGATCGGAAACTGTTAACCGTGATGACAATCGTATAATAAGATCGGAAACTATAAGAGGTCGTGGCATAAGTGGAATAGGATCGGAAACTGTTAAAGGCCTTGATAACAATAATCAAAAAAAGGTTTAAAACAGTGAAAAAATAAAAAGATAGATATAATAAGATCGGAAATGTAAAGGCCTTAATAATCAACAGAAGTTTAAAACTGTGAAAAAAAGAGATATAAGATCGGAAACTGTTAAAGGCCTTGATAACAATAGTCAATAAAGGTTTAAAACTGTGGGGGGAAAAGTGGTTATGAGATTGGAAACTGTTAAAGGCCATAATAACGTTTCAAAATAAAGATTCAAAACTGTGAAAAGCGGGAAGCAGTGGAATAGGATCGGAAACTGTTAAAGACAGTAATAACAATAGTGAAATAAATCTCTGAAACTGAGAAGAAGAAAAAAAAAACACGATTGCACTGACGAATGAAGATTCTAAAAATATGTAGAAACGAGACAGCAATAATGCAATAAGTTCGGAAACTATGAAAGTATAAGCGGAATGAGATCGGAAACGGTTTCAAACGCCATGATAACATTTATGAATAAAGATTTAAAACCGAAAAATATAATGATAATAGAGGTTTTAGATCTGAGACTATGAAAAAAAACGTGAAAACAATAACAAATAAAGATTTAAAACTATGAAAACCATTGACTGAGATGGCGACAATCCG
>NC_051408.1:4640470-4640579 GCF_015228065.2 Penaeus monodon
GCTAAAAACTAACGATACTAACGCCATCTGGTCAAACGCCTCGATAAAAATCTTAATCTAACTGTCATCACTTTCGCGTCGTGGGTTTTAATAAACAGATGCCTCGTGA
>NC_051408.1:4641009-4641163 GCF_015228065.2 Penaeus monodon
ACCTCTCCTCCCCCTTATTACCTCATTCCTCATCTCGCATGGCTGTGTAAATCCAAGCTTTATCCATATCTTATCTCACACCATATAATCCAAAGTTAATATGACTTAGCTGAAGCAAATAATCCAAGGTTTTTTTTTTTCGAAAATACGTAAC
>NC_051408.1:4641669-4641805 GCF_015228065.2 Penaeus monodon
CGTTTGTATTTTTGAAGATGAACGTGTGTACGTGTGTTTGCTTGTTTTTAAGTTTCCTTACGCATTTATACTGTCTACCAATACAACAACACAAAAAATAAACAACCGTAACATTGATAAAAAGGGGGGGGGAGGG
>NC_051408.1:4641923-4642044 GCF_015228065.2 Penaeus monodon
ATAAACAACACGATCTCTCGAATATTGTTTTCATAGAGTATTAAAATATTTTGACTAATTACTTAACATATATATTATTAAAATATATATAGCATTAAAATATTTTGACTAATTACTTACC
>NC_051408.1:4642117-4642507 GCF_015228065.2 Penaeus monodon
TAACTTTAACTTCTTTTTTGTTATCAAAACTTATATCAGTTGCCTACTTATGTCTTTCTTATTAATCATATTAATAAACTGAATTTCCTTATCGAAGCTTGATTTGACATAAAAGTGCCTGTTAATGGTATTAAAAGCTTAATTAAGTATGAAGTTCCTATTCTATTTATTATTTACGCTCCTATAATCATCAAAATAAATATTCTTATTTATCAATAGCTTAATAATTTCGTAATAGCTTGTCATTCCCTGTTTGAATAAGAAATAAACACACTGACAGCAACAATATTAAGAACAGTAGCAGAAGCAATAGTAATAATAATCATAGTTGTTGCAGTAATAACAGGTCAACTTATCAAAAGCTTAATGCCACTATTATTATCCAGTATT
>NC_051408.1:4642681-4642902 GCF_015228065.2 Penaeus monodon
ATGCCGCCGTGCTTGTGTGACTGTATAATACAGACATGCATGTGTTCTTGATACTCTGAGTGGCAAAAAAACTGACCTACATAACAATTACTAGAATTAAAACCCACGCCACATTATCACAGAAACAATAAAGAGATAAAAAGAAAACCCAACGATAAAAAAGGACATAGCAACTGACGATAGAGAGCGATAAAGAAGATAAGTGAAAAAAAAAACTCAGA
>NC_051408.1:4642921-4643341 GCF_015228065.2 Penaeus monodon
GTAGACTTTAAATCTATGAACAATAAATTTACATCCGGTATTCTTTGAATAAACATGAAAAGAAATGAAACCAACATTAATTAATTAACCAGGAGTCTCAAATCTTCCGAAACGTCATGTTTTTTTTTTCCCAAAACAGCATGTATTTTTTTCCCTGTTATTCCTTCCGTTCATTTTCTTTTTTTTTTCTTTATTATCACGTTTTATCATCCTTTATTACTATCTTACACAATACATTGCATAACACAACGGAAATTACACTACAAGCAAACTATACTTAACGTTAACTCCAAGCAAAAAATACTCCATGAAACGAGATGAGAATTGTAACATTGAATAAATAATAGACATAAATGATTAAGGAATAAACGAAGACGATATAAACACATGACAAAAGAATCAGTAAATCGATGCAATAAT
>NC_051408.1:4643777-4643964 GCF_015228065.2 Penaeus monodon
ACCAACCCCAGGCGGCAGATGGCTCTGGCGGTGTCCTGTGGTGCGGTGCCAGCTGAGAGGCACAGTGCCACGCGGTGCCACTCGTCTCGGAGATGAGTGCCGGCGCAGACATTAAGCACAAGAGGGATAGAATTAATTATGTGAAAGCGGTTCTTAGGAAGGAGGCTGTCAGTGTGGGACATATCAC
>NC_051408.1:4644370-4645008 GCF_015228065.2 Penaeus monodon
TGTAAATACTGAACAAAGCGTTATCATACAAAGACAAAACGTGATTTACTTTCCTTGTTGAGGACGAAAGCACCTCAAAGGCAGTCGGGATTAGTGAGAATGACAATCATGATAAACGAGGGAATATATCAAAAAAGCTAATAATAGTAGGAGAGAAACGCAGCAGCTGTGGCGTGGTTTCTGGGGAGTGGAGAGCATAGGATGGGAGAGGGGGGGGGAGGATGGGGGGATGGGGGTAGGATGGAGGGGGATGGGGGAAGGATGGTGGGGGGATGGGGGTAGGATGGTGGGGATGGAGGAAGGATGGTGGGGAGCATAGGATGGGGGGGTTAGGTAGGATGGTGGGGGGATGGTGGGGGATGGGGGTGAAATAGGGGTAGGATGGGATAGGTTGGGGGTAAAACAGGGGTAGGATGATGGGGTTGGGGAAAGGATGGAGGAGGGGTAAGATGGGGGCAGGATAGCGGGATGGAGTTGGGGTAGGTTTGGTGTAGGATAGTAGGATAAGTTGGGGGTAGGATGTTGGGGAGTGAAGAGGATATGGAGGGTGTTGAACGAGGCTCGTATTTAAATGAAGTAGGAGTGTGTGGGGGGGGGAGAAGGGCGAAAGGAAGGAGGAAAAGAAGGACCTATTCAAC
>NC_051408.1:4645131-4645420 GCF_015228065.2 Penaeus monodon
CCCCAACACCTCCCTCCTCCCCAATACCTGCCTTCCCCCCAACACCCTTCACCTCCCCACCACCTCCCCTCCTCCCCAACACCTCCCCCCCACCTCCCTTCCCCTCCCCAACCCCCCGCCCCCCTCTAACAAGCACCCCGGACGTACCAGTGTTGCAAAGGCCGAAAGGGCAGAGGGAGGCACTGTGTGTGTGCGTGGGGGGGGGGGGGGTAATGGGTTAAATTGGCACTGTAATGGGGAGGGGAATGGGGGAAGCGACGGTCCTTAAGTGTCCAGGAGGATGTGGAGT
>NC_051408.1:4645452-4645543 GCF_015228065.2 Penaeus monodon
TTGTTGCCGTTTGTTTCTGCGTGTTTGTTTTGTTTGTCCTTCTTGTGGGGGGTCTGGCTAAGTATTTTTTAGGGGGTTTCTATTTACTATC
>NC_051408.1:4645587-4645703 GCF_015228065.2 Penaeus monodon
ACTTTTATTCTTTTTATCTCTTCTTTATCTAAAGTATTATTCACCTTTCTTTCATTCATTCAGGAAGGGGGGAAGGCAGGTTTCCCACTCCCCATCCGTATTTAAAAAAACAATAA
>NC_051408.1:4645769-4645848 GCF_015228065.2 Penaeus monodon
ACTTATTTTTTCGAGTGAGGGTTCCTTTGCTTTGTCGCTTTTGTCGGAAACCTTTGTTAGTTGACATGCTTAGAGCATA
>NC_051408.1:4645901-4646002 GCF_015228065.2 Penaeus monodon
TTGCTAGTTCGCATTGCATTGGGGTGATTATATTTCTCCTCCTGCGTCTTTCTTTTTTTAAGGAAAAGGCATAAAAGAATGAAAAATACTTTGGCGTCCCC
>NC_051408.1:4646506-4646766 GCF_015228065.2 Penaeus monodon
GCATGCACGTCCACGTTATTGCGCCACCGAGGAGATGCACTTGTTGCTGCAATGTTGCTGCAACCTTATAAGATCAAATAGGAACATATTACTTGCATAATATTCCTACGTTTACATTCATGTGTACGTATGGAGGTTCTACACAATACATTCGTGTGTGTGTGTGTGCGGGTACATCTATTATGTGTACACTGGACTAGCGTGAAAAATCAAGCGGGTGTACACATTAATATCCGTATGTACATGAGATGTGTACGTGC
>NC_051408.1:4646949-4647216 GCF_015228065.2 Penaeus monodon
ATGGAGATGTGTACATTTACCCGGACGCTCACTTCTATACGCACACATGAGGGGTGTGCAGATGCATGTGCGTGTTCTCGACTCGCCATGAGGATTGGTCGGAAAAGGAGGATACCGGAAGTTGACCTCATGAGAAGGGCTCGGTTCTGGACGTAGAGGAAATAGAGAAGTGTACACAATAAACAAATGAATAACAAATAGAGGAAATGGGAGTGAGAAACGAGAGGGAGTGTCGGAGGGGGAGAGGCAGAGTGATACTGATAGACT
>NC_051408.1:4647402-4647601 GCF_015228065.2 Penaeus monodon
CCTCCAAGTTGAACAGGAAAAAAACAGAAAAAAACGACAAAATTCCACAAGAAACAATGAGCATAAAAACTGAAACACAACACAACAAACAAATAAATAACTCCAAAAAAATAACAAACAAACGACGTGTTTCCTCTTTAATAGTAATAACAAGTTCAAAGATCAAGGGGAAAAAATGTTACGTAAGTTTGATCACACC
>NC_051408.1:4647671-4647784 GCF_015228065.2 Penaeus monodon
GTTAGTTTTCTTTGTTTACCTTTTTTTGTATCACATCTAGTGAGATTTTCTTTGTTGAGTGTAAAAAAAATGCGTGAAATAATTAATATCAGTGAGTAATAATAATAATTTTA
>NC_051408.1:4647962-4648273 GCF_015228065.2 Penaeus monodon
TCTTTTCAGTAATACTAAACATGTTCGTTACAGAATATAAACCACCCAATTACATAAAAAAAAAAAAAAAATTCACAGCAACATACTCTAACTATACAAAAAAAAGTTAATCCTTCCGTAACTTTACTAAAACTAATACCAAGCCTAAATAAATCAAAAATAAAGACTCCAATTTCACAAAATTCAAAATCAAATAACTATAACAAAAGGTTTCGTTGTGAATAATGCAAAGATAAAAAAAAACGAGTCAGTTTGAGAGAAAGTTCTAGTCCTTGAGACAAATATTCAGAAGTAGTGTAGGCGTTTATACG
>NC_051408.1:4648322-4649064 GCF_015228065.2 Penaeus monodon
TACTGGTTTATATCTCTTTTAAAATAGCTTACGTGGGTATTTCTCACAATTAATTTTCAAACCTGATGCAATGAAGCAAACTGCTCATTACCAGGAACGGAATATCGTTAAAAATAAACTTTGGGTATTCATGTAAAAAAAAAAATAATTAATGATTCGTTACCAGGAACATGGGCCAAAAAAAACAAAACTTTGGATATTACTGTAGATATAATTATTCATTACCAATAGGAAAAAAAATGGAAATCAGTGTAAAAAAAAACATTACCAGGAACATTCATTAAAAAAAAAACTTTGAGCATTAAAAAAATAAATAGATAAAATAAAAACTTATACGTTTCGGGCTCACTGTCTGTGTTAATTTCCTCATTTTATTTTTTAAAGCTATTGAACCCCCCCTAACCATTTCCCTCGTCACCTAAGATTGCCTCACTTTATCCGAGGTTTTTCTTCCCCTCCCTTTATCTCCCCTCCACCTTATTCTTACCCTCCCCCGTAGTTCCTACTTTTTGAACCCTTACCCTTTACTCCTCCCTCACCTTATTCTTGCTTCTCTGCCCTAGTTCCAGCCCTTTTCCTAAAAAACCCCCTTTTTCCTTCACTTACTCACCATCAACTCTGGGCGAATAGCTAGTCCCTTGCTACTCATGGTCACACCAAGCAACCTATCCCTCCTACACTTAACACGACGCAACAAACAAAAAAAGCGAAAGGGGGACCCCCAAACAAACAACATAAACCG
>NC_051408.1:4649147-4649231 GCF_015228065.2 Penaeus monodon
GCACCCTGGAATCCCTGCCAAGCGACCACCAACGCCTCTCACTCATCGAAATGTTCACACTCTTCCCTGTGACTCATGCCAGCG
>NC_051408.1:4649733-4649942 GCF_015228065.2 Penaeus monodon
TACTTAACCCCCCCCCCCCAACCCCGCCACAGGGAACCACCGCCCCTGAGGAAGCGCCGCCGCCACGCCAAACCGATACTCGACCTGGAAATATCTTGACTCACCTGACCATAAGCAGGCCGGCAACAGGCGCCTAGTTCCGGGTCGGCGGAGGGACCAGGTGACTCACGGTAATTACAGAATGGGCTTGGTTAGTAGGGCATTGGCAC
>NC_051408.1:4650088-4650220 GCF_015228065.2 Penaeus monodon
TTGAATAAAGGGTGCGATAGCTGGGTTGATGAGGCTCGCATTGCAGAGACTGAGTTTGCAATGCCGTGATTCACACCTGAGATGCCTCGCTAAGGTGACGTCAAGTGTAGGGGAAGATTGCTTGGTCCTTTC
>NC_051408.1:4650777-4650844 GCF_015228065.2 Penaeus monodon
CACACCCTACCCCCCCACCCCCCCTTTGAAAACCACGAGCGCAAATGCAAACCTACAAAACTCACAT
>NC_051408.1:4651117-4651224 GCF_015228065.2 Penaeus monodon
AGTTCTCACCAGCTTCTGCAAGTCACCTTCTTAACACTTCCTTATGCGACGCCTCCATTATGTCGAGACGAGATAAGATCACGCGGAGAAGGGCGGGCGGGAAGGCA
>NC_051408.1:4652228-4652336 GCF_015228065.2 Penaeus monodon
CCTCCCATCCTAACTGCACTTCAAGACGCCTATAAAAGCACTTCTTTCTCTGCCAGGAGAGGGAGTCGAGTCGTAGGCCTATCATTCCTTGCGTTAACATTGTGTTTT
>NC_051408.1:4652553-4652901 GCF_015228065.2 Penaeus monodon
AAGCTAAGAATGTCATGGAATTGAAATTAAACAGATAACTATCAGAGATCAATAAATAAACAAAATAAAACGGCAAAATTTCACAAAACAATTGAAGATCACAACACCGCAACACCCGAAAGCACAGAACACTCACGTTGAATGAAATTAATACCAACACAAAGAACACTGAACACATCCTCAATAAAAAAAATAACCATCACAGAGCACATTTACATATCAACTTGCAACATATTTCCCTCTCTTTTTCCCCTTTCACTTCCCCCATCAACTTGCAACACTCCTCTTTCTCCCTTTTTTTCCGCTCCTCTTCGCTTTTCCCATCTTTCGCTTCATTTTCTCACATCC
>NC_051408.1:4652932-4653069 GCF_015228065.2 Penaeus monodon
TTGAAACCAACTCTGAACTTCGTAACTTGGTGTTGAAGACTGCGTATTGCATACTGCTCGCTTCGAAGAAAGTGCATATTTTCCGATTTTTTTTTCTCTCTCCTCTTGTCTCCTAACTTTCTCTTGCGTCATAGGAA
>NC_051408.1:4653137-4653274 GCF_015228065.2 Penaeus monodon
AGTTGGAACTTGGGTGGTTGAGGAAGGACTGGTAGGCATATGCCGGCAAGAAGAAAGGTGGAAATTTTCCGATTTTTTTTTTTGCTGTTCCTCGTTGGTCTCCTAACTGCTCTTGGCGTCATAGGAAAGGGGGGGGG
>NC_051408.1:4654249-4654511 GCF_015228065.2 Penaeus monodon
AGCACAGGTCTCATGACGCAATCTCTCAAGGGCCCCAGCAAGTTCAAAATCACTTGACCTTGACCTTGAAAGGCCATTCCAATCTCACCAAAGCGGCCTCAAAGGCTTCAAAAAAATTAATTCACTATTCACTTCTATTCTTTCAATGTCGCGTCAAATTCACGATTACAATATAAATATACATTTAAATTCTTAGGAAAATTGCATTGGGAAAATTTTTTCTTAGGTCGGAAATTACTGTATTACTTTCACTTCGTTTACT
>NC_051408.1:4654850-4655065 GCF_015228065.2 Penaeus monodon
CAGAAAAGAAAAGGAGAAAAAAAAACACACACAAAAGAAAACACAAAACAAGCTTTAAAAACAACAACAACAAACACACAGAGCAAAAGATCTCGAGAACGGACATGATTCCCTCTCCTTATCACTGACAGTAGGAAAGGACGTGCTCTGCCCAGCCTTCATGTGCATATCAATTGCACTTCACCAGAAATCCACGTCAGAATAAGCGAATGCAC
>NC_051408.1:4655229-4655309 GCF_015228065.2 Penaeus monodon
ATATTATTAATCATCACTATCATTATATTCATCATTATCATCATTTCACCCTTCCCTCGCACCAACATCTCTCTCTATAT
>NC_051408.1:4655484-4655643 GCF_015228065.2 Penaeus monodon
GCTATGCATAATGAGAGAGCAAGTAACAGCTTCTCCCTGCTGAAAATTACAGACTACTTATGGTAAGCGACCGCAAACCCTTCTGCTGAGTGACCTGCTTAATTTATTTTGGCAGGATAGTGAAATTATTTTCTGGGCTTCACATGACGGGGTGAATTG
>NC_051408.1:4656053-4656543 GCF_015228065.2 Penaeus monodon
AATATATAACTCTGCAATATGACCTACTTAACCCCCCCTCCCCCTCCCTCCCCACACCCACCTTTGACTTAAACAATTCGCGGATTTGAAAGTAATTCTTGGGATCAGGACATGACCCCTCCCCCTTCCCCCCCTTCCCCTCTCCTACCCTTTTCCTATCCTCCGTTTTGCCTCTCCCCTTCACTCCCTTCCCCTCTTCCACCCCTTTCTCCCTTTCCCTCTAAAACCCTCTCTCCCTTTCCATCTCCCCCCCTCTCTCCCTTCCCCTCTAAAACCCTCTCCCCCTTCCCCTCTCCTCCCGTCCTCCCCCTTCCATTCCCCTACCCTCTCTTACCCCTTTTCCTATCCCCTCTCCCCCTTCCCCCCTCCTACCCCCCCCCTCCTCAACCCCTTCGCCCTTATCCCGTCGCTCGCCCAAGTCACGTGACCTGCTCGGTGATTACGTCATCAGTCGGTTTTTAGTTATGTTGTCGCGAGTGGCAGGACGCAA
>NC_051408.1:4657310-4657401 GCF_015228065.2 Penaeus monodon
CCCTAAGGAAAACCCAAACCCGGAAGAGGCAAGACAGACCTTTAGCCAAGCACATGCCCCTCCCCCCCTCCCCTCCCCTGGCCTTTTAGAC
>NC_051408.1:4657693-4657863 GCF_015228065.2 Penaeus monodon
CCCCCCCTACCAACACCCACCCCCTACCCTAATACCCTCTTCAAGCGTCACATACCATCACATACCACGAGTAAGGTAACAGAGCGACTGGACTTCCTGACTAATTGTGTGAATCCTTATTTGACAAGTTCCAAGCCTGTTCTAAAGATCCTTTTTTTGTTTTGTTTTGT
>NC_051408.1:4658337-4658484 GCF_015228065.2 Penaeus monodon
CCGAATTTCACCATAATTATTTCACAACGTTCAGACTCAGTGTTCAAAATTAACTGTAAAAGCCTTCAATATATTGTTCACAGCTACCTCACACGTTCAATAATCATGCTAACAGGACTTTTATATAATAATAAGGTTCTAATCCTT
>NC_051408.1:4658597-4658759 GCF_015228065.2 Penaeus monodon
CATCTTCATATTTTTATGTGCGATCTAATTAGGATTATCGATTTACAATTACGTTTATTTTATCTCTTATCTCTTCTGTTTCTACTTTATTTTTGTCCTTTTTGTTTTTTGTTTGTTTTTCTTTCTATTTCTTTTTTTTACTAATAATTTACAACGACGTTA
>NC_051408.1:4659520-4659846 GCF_015228065.2 Penaeus monodon
CGAAAAAAAAAAAAACAGAATTAGTTCGAGAAGGTTCGTTGTAAACAAAGTCACATCGTCATCGTCATCAAGCAACGGCGCAAAGGTCAAAGGTCAAAGGTCAAGGAAGTATTTTCTAATCATTATAATGATGTTTATGATACTGTGATAATGACGACGAAAAATATTATAAGATGGAAAAACAAAGAAAAAAAAATGTATTTTAGTGAATTTTGCTTTTAATTGCTTAATTAACGATGCAAAAAGGCGCATACATGCATGCACTTAAGCGCAATATGCAGACAGATATGCATAAAAGCAGTCAACAATGAGAATACACACGCGCG
>NC_051408.1:4659965-4660044 GCF_015228065.2 Penaeus monodon
ACCTCATCTTTCCCTTCTCTCACCCACTTCCATAGGAAGGAGGTAAGAACGGCAGGTAGGTAAGTAAATAGGTAAGTTA
>NC_051408.1:4660212-4660341 GCF_015228065.2 Penaeus monodon
AAAGAGAGCAGGATAGGTCACAGTGAGTTAATGGCGGGAAACACAGACGAAGGATGGCCAGGGGAAAGAGGATGACGTTCGAAGCCGTGAGGGGATGTGTGGCGCGTGGGGTGCGTGAGAGTGTTGATT
>NC_051408.1:4660906-4661375 GCF_015228065.2 Penaeus monodon
AAGCACCGTGGCGGGATATTTGCCCTTGATTGTGATCGGGGAATTCAACCTTTATTCACAACAATCCCTAAGTCGCTAATTCCGTCTCGCTTATTACACAACCTCCAAAAACAAATTTCTAAAAAACTCGAACAGTATATCCAACAGAACATGGCACCTCATGCCCTTTCCCTTGGCACCCCCGGCCTGGCACGGCGCAACGGAGCATTCCTGACAGTGCCTGACAGTGCCTGGCGAGGCGACCGAGTCTTGAGATTAACATACACGTATGCAATCAGGCAGTGCCTATGTAGCAGTGCCTTCAACCCAGCTCTGTTGACACTCTCTCACACTCATGCTTGCCTGGGTTGTGCTTTCCCATGCATGCTCGCCCGCCTCTGCTTGTATGCGTGCATGACCAGCCGGTGTGACAGAATTGCACCTTTGTCTTGCTCAGTCTGTGAAGCTAACACGGGCAATGGCAGATTTG
>NC_051408.1:4661713-4662049 GCF_015228065.2 Penaeus monodon
ATAACGATAACGAGACAAAAACACTTTTCTCCTGGACTGCAAGCGGCAAGAAATGCAACTTTATCATGCAACAAATTCAACGCAGACAACCTTGCAAATGCACAAATTCCACGAAAATCGAAACAAACTCCTTTAAGCTTCCTTCTTATCTTCGTTCTTATCCTTTATTATCTTTTCTTCCCCTTTTCCTCTCCCCGTATTTTATCTTATCTCTTTTCGTAAACTGAATTTGTCTATCTTTCGTTGACAATTTTTTTCTTCATTTTTTTGCGTTTGTTTCGTTTCAACTTTGTCTTCATAATTTTTTTCTGTTTTTTTTCTTTCTTTCATATTCTT
>NC_051408.1:4662155-4662509 GCF_015228065.2 Penaeus monodon
CAGAAAGCAGGAGAGATAGCGAAAAAATGAGATACAGAATGAAATAAAGATCAAAAAAGAAAAAATAAGAGACAATTAAACAAAGAAAAGGCAATCGAATTCTCCCTCCCACTACCACTAACACCCCCCATTCCGTATCACCAGTCCCCCCCCCCCCCCCATAACTTCCAAAATAGCTCTCGCACTTACCCAAGCATTTCGCATCAAACGCAATTTAGCGGTGACCTTACACAGGGAGAGGGAATGGATTGCTTTAACCCTTTCTCCGCGTGACCTTACATGTTGGTCACGTGACCTGGGAGACGCGAAAAGACGTGGATGACCTGTTAAGGAGGTCAAGTCAATATCTCGTCG
>NC_051408.1:4662774-4662928 GCF_015228065.2 Penaeus monodon
ATCATGTACATGCTATGTCTTTCATTTTAACTATCTATCTCCTTGTCTATCTGTTCCTCACACTAATCCCACCACAAACTTTATTTGGCATTTCTATCTTTATCTCTCTTTCCTATTTTCCTAATTTTCCCTACAAAATTACCTTCTAGATCTC
>NC_051408.1:4663400-4663568 GCF_015228065.2 Penaeus monodon
CACGGGTCGCCTCTTTCCCTTCCCTTCGGCGAGGGCAATTAGCATGCAGTGCACGCGCAAGTTCCCATCTCTTGACCTTTGGCTGAGACTCCAGAGCCTCCTCCTCAAGGTGAAGTCGAGGCGCTGGTCAAGGCAAACACAGGAAGCTTACCAAAGTCTCAGTTGAGG
>NC_051408.1:4663605-4663695 GCF_015228065.2 Penaeus monodon
GGGAAGAGAGAGAGAGAGGGGGGGGGGGGAGGAAAGGAAGGTCGATGGCGGTTTTGTGTTTTCGAATTTTGTCTGAATTGAATTTGAGGA
>NC_051408.1:4664001-4664245 GCF_015228065.2 Penaeus monodon
TCTGATTTGATCCAAACTGTGACTTGACTATATTCTCAAACACCGGAACCCCCACCCCACCCCACCCCCCCAAAGAAAAAAAAACACGCACGTAAGGATATACTTAGAGCGTCTCTCGGCACCGACTAATAACAAAGTGCAAATTCTACTAAATTTCGGCCAGCGATGTGCAAGGCTAGGTCACCGATATTTTGGGTCACAGCCATCATCGCAATCTGATTTATTCCCTCGCATGACATCGAGC
>NC_051408.1:4664264-4664595 GCF_015228065.2 Penaeus monodon
GTGGTCCACATGTTTTCTTGAATCGATTCTTAGCTTATCTCTTGAATCGATTCTGTTTTTTTTTTTTGTTCTATTTTCAACTGTTTTTTTTTTTATCTTTTTTTATCCTTTTATCCTATTTTCAACTGTCTTTATTTTTTTATCTTTTTTTATCTTTTTTTACTGTCTCTTTTTTTCTTTTTATTATCCTTATCTATTTTCAACTGTCTTTATTTTTTTTTCCTTTTATCCTATTTTCAACTGTCTTCTTTTTATCTTTTTTTTTATCCTTTGATAAACTGTGTCTTCTTTTTTATCTTTTTTATCCTTTTATCCTATTTTCAACTGTGTC
>NC_051408.1:4664647-4664804 GCF_015228065.2 Penaeus monodon
CGATCATTGTTTGGCGGTTTTATCTCCTCAAATGAATTTCTTTTCGGCTTCTTTATTTCTTTCTCGAACTTTAATTTCCTGATGCAGTGTTATTTCATTAGTTGAATTGAGTTCTTAAATTTTGCAAAATCCTCTTGATCGATTTTTTTTCTCTCTC
>NC_051408.1:4664883-4665116 GCF_015228065.2 Penaeus monodon
ACTCAATTCTATCTCATCCCTAATCTCAATTTACTTCAATATAAATCTCCTTCTCTCCCAGCATCTAATTCCCTTCGTTTATCCATTCCTCATTTTCTCTTTCATCCGTCTCACTATCTCCTTGTTTTCATCCACCGCCTTCTCGATATCGAGTTACCTTTCTCAAGTCCTCTGTTCAAGCATTATTTTTTCTCTCTCTCTTTTGCTCACTCTAAACGTAAACATTTCCCTCG
>NC_051408.1:4665588-4665893 GCF_015228065.2 Penaeus monodon
CAAGGTAAATGAAAAAGTCTGACCCAACATATCATTGCTAATCCTCTCAGAGCTAAAACGAGCAATTGCAAGATGGATCGCGTAGTTTGATGAGCTGACTTGCATCTTGGCTGGAGGCTTAAAGGAGGGTGTCTCTCGTGTAGCCTCGTCTTCTGTCCTTTTGAGGATGTCTTCACTGTCTAGAGTCGTAGGTTAGCTGTCTTGAGGATTTTGTGTGTGTGTGTGTGGGGGGGGTCCTTCTCTCTCGGTTTCTCTCTTTTTGTCTGTCTGTCTGTCTTTGTCTGTCGATTTGTGTGTGTGTGTTG
>NC_051408.1:4666026-4666246 GCF_015228065.2 Penaeus monodon
CTATCCCCTCTCTGTACACGTATCTCTCTTTTTTGTAGTTACTTGTGGCCTTATAAGTAGTCTGTTTCATTCTCCCGTGACAATGAGACCACAACTTATAATAATTTACATAACTGCACTCTCACACGGCCGCAATGAGTGCAATACATGACCATGACGGGTATTCCTCTATCTCATGACACATAACTGTCTACTCATATCGTGAAAGAACAACGTAAAT
>NC_051408.1:4666498-4666585 GCF_015228065.2 Penaeus monodon
TTACAAACGAAAAGAATCTCTGGTACCTATCGCATGCTGTACATCTTCGTAATCGACATATTTCCACGGCACAGTTTCTAACTTCAT
>NC_051408.1:4666828-4666922 GCF_015228065.2 Penaeus monodon
TCATCCCGTCATGAAATTTCCAGGGAGATTAAGGTTCCAGAAAGGGGAGCGGCTGATGGGGAGGGAGGGGAGAAGGAGAGGGGGAGAGGGGAGG
>NC_051408.1:4666955-4667306 GCF_015228065.2 Penaeus monodon
AAGGGGAAGAGGGGTCGAAAGGAAGATAAGCAAAGATAAAGAGGAGGGGGGGGATGGGTAGACCAAAAAGGGGAGATGGAGAGGAAGGAGCTAAGGGGAAAATAGGGAGGGGGAGGAGCTAAATGGGGGGGGAGTTGAGAACCAAAGAGGGGAAAGAGGCAACAGGCAAACATAGAGGGAGGGAGGATGGAGGTGGAGAACCAAAGGGGAAGGGGTGAGGAGCCAAAGAAAGAGGGGAAAAGGTGGAGAAAAAAAGAAAGGGGGAAAACAGTCTGAAAGAGAGAGAGAGAGAAAAAAAACGAGAAATTACACAAAAAAAAGAGACAAAAATCCCCTCAACTGGAAATATGA
>NC_051408.1:4667357-4667553 GCF_015228065.2 Penaeus monodon
AACTACTCTTTCGGAATTGCGCCTTCTCCGTAAGCCGAGAAGGGGGGGAGGGGGGAGGGGGGACCAGACTCTCTCTCGGGAATAATATATGAACCGTTTCGTAAATCTGGTCTTTAGCGGAGATGATGCTGCGCTTCGCTGCTGCTTCTCTAAATGTGGCTTTTCCCCGAGTAATTGGAGTACCGTGCTGTGTGTG
>NC_051408.1:4667957-4668139 GCF_015228065.2 Penaeus monodon
CCTTCATCAGCATCTGACCAGCATTCTCCGAGGCTCCAACCTCACACAAACATGAGTCGTACAAAATACTTTCTCAAATGTCAAAGGTAACATGGGGGTTTCGCCTTGCAATGGGGGTGTTCCCTTTCGCGTCACGTGATCAGTTGCTTAGGAAAGATTGGTTTTCCTCTAGGCAATCTACT
>NC_051408.1:4668163-4668998 GCF_015228065.2 Penaeus monodon
TACACGCATGAGATATAGTTTTGCACTCGTCTGCTTGCTTCGCCCGCCCGCACGCCCATACGAGATGCAGATTTGCACACTATTGCTCGCATGTCCACACGCCCATACACCGTTTTGTATTCTCATGCCTAACACGCCCGCACGCCTACACGCCCAAAACACAGTTCTGAAACCTTCTTCCCGCCTGTCTATATAACCAAGACGTTTTTTTTGCTTCTTGCTAGACCACCCGCCCGCACGCCCACACACACCCAAAGACACAGCTTTGCACCCTCCCGCCCGCACGCCCACACACACCCAAAGACGCAGCTTTGGTCCCTCCCGCCCGCACGCCCACACACTCCCAAAGATGCAGCTTTGCACCCTCCCGCCCGCACGCCCACACACTCCCAAAGACGCAGCTTTGGTCCCTCCCGCCCGCACGCCCATACACACCCAAAGACGCAGCTTTGCACCCTCCCACCCGCACGCCCAACACACCCAAAGACGCAGCTTTGCACCCTCCCGCCCGCACGCCCACACACAGTCCCATGGAATTAACAAGCCAATTAAGAAAATATTCAGCAGCTGCAATAATGTAACAAATGCAACCCAGTTTGCAACGGCATAAGACCCGTGGATCATTGCAGGAGGAATCTTCGCCATTGCAACATTTTCCCCTTTTGAGGACACAGGATTGCAAAACCCCGGCTCAGAAGATGTTGCTTTTGTTGCAGAAGGATGCAATAATCATCAATAGTGCAATAATGTTATTTTATTTTATTATCTCCATTTTCTATGTGATCAGAGAAGATCTAAAATCGCAAGGAAAATCATAATTATGAGAGAATTTGAG
>NC_051408.1:4669087-4669240 GCF_015228065.2 Penaeus monodon
TATGAGTAAAAAATAGACTAATTATAATGATTATAATACGGATAACATTGCAAAGCTGAAAGTATCCCATCTTGTGAGCAGATTTTGAAATGAAATACGATAAGGGAACAGTAAATAACGACTTTTCGAGTAGTGGCGGATCTCCTCATCAGG
>NC_051408.1:4669288-4669571 GCF_015228065.2 Penaeus monodon
GCTCATATCGGCTTCACTGCCTGATATAATGTATTTCTATTATTCCTCTCTCGCTGTATATGTCATTATTATGTTGGTAAACACGTTACTGTGTTTGTAATTTCGTTCTATGGCGAGATATTTCATAATTCTGTTGCGTTCTGTCTCACAAAAAAAAAATACATATCTATATATTCTATTTCTTTTGCATTTCGAGAAAAAAGAAGAAGCGGAGATTCCAATAAACAAAGCTAACTTTCTGCTTCTGAAAAAAGAAATGCGTACCTTAAACTGTGAAAAAAGC
>NC_051408.1:4669894-4670674 GCF_015228065.2 Penaeus monodon
ATAACTGGAAGATTAAGAACGATTATAGCACAAAATGGTGAACAAACACACCATCACGCAACACCCATGACAAGAGCAAGCGGCGTGGGCGTGTGGGCGTGTGGGCGTCGGGGAGACAACACGAGAAGAGGAAACACAACCCACTAAGCTTCCAAATTTATTTCAAACTTTATTTCCCTTTAAACCAGAGCTTTATCCCCCCCCTACCCCTCTCCCCTACACCCCCAAAGTTTTATCTTCCTCCCCCCCCCCCACTGCTACACTCCCAAGAGCTTTACCCCCCACCCCTATCCCCAGCTTTATCCCCCCCGATACCCCTACACCCCCAAGCTTTATACCTACCCCCCAACAGCTTTACCCTCCCCCCCACTCACCCCTTAACCCCCAAGCTTTATCCCATATTTATTTCCAGCTTTACCCCTCCCCCACCCTTACCCAGAGCTTTATTCCCCCTACACTCCCCACCCCCAACTTTATCCCCCTCACCCCTATCCCCAAGCTTTATCCCCCCAACACCCCTACACCCCCAACTTTATCCCCCCACACACTCCCCTATCCCTAGCTTTATTCCCCCACTACCCCCCCCTCCCACCTCCTCCCCAACAGCTGCGGCACCTACACCCACCTGCGGCTTGGGTTCCTCGCACAGTTGCTTGCTTGCGGGGGCGAACGTCGGTTGCAAGCTGCCAGGTGAGCTGTTGCACGAATCTCAGATCGTCAGCTCATTATTATTACCACCCTCCCCCCCCCTTTTCCTTCTCCCCTCTCCTATTTTTCGCC
>NC_051408.1:4670971-4671218 GCF_015228065.2 Penaeus monodon
CCCCATATCTGAGTAAATCCTCCTTTACTTAACGAATAAAGAATAAACACCCAACATTCTCAAAAAGTGAGAGAGAAAAAAAATTAAAAGTTCGTTATTTCTTTCCATTCAAAAATTCATAATTTTAACGGACTTTCGTTGACGCAGCGGCGACAGCGCTTGCGTGGGCGAAGGACGGCGCTTCCCTTCCCGTTGACTGCCGTGTCCTCCGCTGTTCCTTCCGGCTGTTCCCTTCGCTGGAAGTTCT
>NC_051408.1:4671402-4671505 GCF_015228065.2 Penaeus monodon
TCACCACTATCACGCCTGCACTCCCCACAGCTTTCCGCCGCAGATTTAGACCCCATTTCGCAAGTCGGCGTTATCAGAGGCCCACTTCCTGCGGCTGGTGGAC
>NC_051408.1:4671524-4671613 GCF_015228065.2 Penaeus monodon
CCTCCTCGGCAGCACCTTGCAAGACGTTTCCGCTCTGCTTTTCCCCCTTAAAAGTGCCAAGCCC
Source organism: Penaeus monodon (assembly GCF_015228065.2). NCBI lineage: Eukaryota > Metazoa > Arthropoda > Malacostraca > Decapoda > Penaeidae > Penaeus > Penaeus monodon. The sequence continues at coordinate 4,671,589 of NC_051408.1, forward strand.
GCGAACCCGAGGTGGCGCTGGGAAT
>NC_051408.1:4672251-4672693 GCF_015228065.2 Penaeus monodon
TAGATCGCTCACGAGGATAATCCCTGTCAATGGCGGTGCCTTCGCTTCGTCGCCATGAGGGGAAGGGGGGGGTGGAGGAGGGGAGGGGAGGTGGGAGACGGAGGAAGGGAGGGAGGAGAGGTGGGAGATTGAGGAAGGGAGGAAGGGAAGGTGGGGAAGGGAAGATGGGAGATGGAGGAGGGGAGGGGAGAGGGGAGATGGAGGAGGAGAGGAAGGAGAGGTGGAGGGAAGGTGGAACGGAAGAGGGAGGGGAGATGAAGGAGGGAGATGGAGGGGAGGTGGAGGAGTTAGGGAGAGATGAAGGAGAGAAAAGAAGGCGAAGAGGGAAGAGGGATAAGCAAAAACAGGCGTTTTTGTTAATCAGATGGCAAAGAAGGGAGATAAAAAAAACTGAATAAAGAGGAAAAGGAAACGAAGGGACGAATAATTAAGGAAAAGGAAA
>NC_051408.1:4672719-4672904 GCF_015228065.2 Penaeus monodon
AGCGTATCACAACCTTGAAACTCGAGCCTCGATGTTTGTCTGCAGTTGCGAAGGAGGAGGTGCAGGTAAACCACGATTCATGGCCCGGGGCTTATCACGACGTCGTTTGTCTAAAAAACACGGGAATAATTGTTATTGATAACCATTATGTGAGACGAATGCGGTCGAATGAGGCGCATCTGCTT
>NC_051408.1:4673268-4673561 GCF_015228065.2 Penaeus monodon
TGCAAAAACACATCTACCAAAGACAGAGAAGAAGGGCACGAGATTTGCAATTGCATATCGGATTATCGAAGAAAATAAAACTCATGCGTGGCTTGAGGAACCTTGTCTCTGTCAAACACATGTCCTCGCTTGGGAAATGCCGGTGAAATGAAATTGGTGGAGAGAACCTTCCAGAACAGTGGGGATCCTACCTCCTCAAATCGACCTCTTCTTCCTTTTTCGCTGATCCTCCTCCTCCTCTTTCCCCCCCTTTCTCTTTCGCCTTATCTCCTTTCCTTCGCCTTTAAATTGAT
>NC_051408.1:4673876-4673968 GCF_015228065.2 Penaeus monodon
CCAACGGAAAACGGAAACGTCGCCAACGTTACATCCTCCGCAGAGCAACAACGGAGGGAGACAAAGGTGACTGCTGAAGGCTGCGTAAAAAT
>NC_051408.1:4674493-4675127 GCF_015228065.2 Penaeus monodon
GCAATGAAATAAAAGGGTGTCAAGGAAACGTCCTTTGAAAGTCCAAAATCTGCGAGTGAAAAAAAAATATCCACTATTTTTCGTTCACGTCCAAAATGCTTGAAGAAAATCCAAGAGTGAAACAAACTGAACGCAACCATGGACAACGAAAAAAAATGTAGTTAAACAGAAGAAATGTTTCGTATTCAAGAAGACAAGAGAAAAAAAGGAAGAAAAAATATATATACACATCTATATTTTACACAAAAGAAACAAGTCCAATAAAATCTAATTTGAATCTTGCCTTACATTAGAAAAAAAAACAATGCAGTCGGGTTGTAAATCTTCCTTTAGTAAAAAAAATCGACTTCGGAAATACCAGTTATAAATCATTGTCGTCGATTACGGAATAAAAAAAAAGATAATGATAACGATAATTTCCTGCGATAAACTGACAACCGCGAAAATTATAGTTGTAAACACAAGTGACGTGGTGTTGGCAGGCGAAAATCTGAAGGTGGAAAAGGAGAGAGGTAATTGTTGGCAGTAACTAGCGGTGGAAGCAACATAGAAAGAGGTCGTTCTACAGTTAGTCGTTAATTCCAAGCAGTGTTGTCAATGATATTTCCACTGATGAACCGCTAGACTGGACTTT
>NC_051408.1:4675151-4675311 GCF_015228065.2 Penaeus monodon
GGCTAGATATGAATAAAAGCTCATTTACCCGCTAAAGTTGACTTAAAAAATCACTAATTATAGCGTGAACTTTTAGCACTTTCCTGCTAGATTATACCTAAAGAAATTGTAGATCTAGTGGAAAAAATCGCTAGAATGGCAACACTGATTCCGGGGGGTA
>NC_051408.1:4675707-4676463 GCF_015228065.2 Penaeus monodon
CCAAGGTGCATAACATGAATCACGCAGGAATCAGAGCATACCCCAAAATACCCTGTGATCAACCCCCTTCCTGTCAACGCATTTGCCTCCTAACCAGTAAGAAAACCCGGGGTCGTTTTAATCACCCACTTCCACCTCAATTCTGATAAAACACTCCAATAAACTTCTATAGACATCCTCTGCGCAGATGCGTGGTCGCCCGATGAATGAACGCTGTGAACTCATCCATGACATCATTCATTGTGTGACGTCAGACATTGCAAGAAGGTGAGATCACAACTGCGTCACTACTACGGATGATGAGCCAATACGGGCGCGGCGGCGGTGTGACGTCACGAGGCCTTTCCACCAATGGGAAGTCGGTTCTTTCCTCCTCCTTCGCTCTATGGCGTGTTTTTTGTTTTGCTGTAATGCGATAGGTTTGCCAAAAAGACGCGCCCGGCTGTATTTCACGCAATTTGCATCGCATGTACCAGAAAGGCCCATAAACCTACGCTCCTCTTTAATAACCGGCGTGAAAATAAGCGACGGTTTTACGAGCTACGAGAGAAGAGAAAGCGCGAGAAGAAAAGAAATAAAAAAGTACCGGATGTTGGATATGGTGACGCGCGGCAACCCTCGTACCCAGGATCCACGGGGCGCATTCTGTTGCTCTTCCCGAAAAAAAAGAAAAAATAAAGAGAAAAGAGGAAAGGGGGGGAACAGGGTACTTGCCTCGTTATGTCAGCTTCCGATGGGAAAAGCAAAAGGTCGGAG
>NC_051408.1:4676485-4676931 GCF_015228065.2 Penaeus monodon
CTCCCCATGCATTCATTTTCCTGGACAAGTCACGTTCGCTGTATCTTTGAACACATTTTTTTAGTGTGTCAAGGCTGATGTGTAATATTAGGTATTTCTTTACTTTTTGGATATAAGTTACGAGTTTGTTGGGAATCGGGCGCACATATAATTGTGTTTAATCGTGGGCAATGATGGTAGGCACTTGTCGATGAATTAATATGTGGTGAGCAATAATTGCATAAAGGTTATTGCAATCTGCTGTGGAAGATTAGGCGCAGATTGTCAAAGAAAAGGAATCATAGCAACACTGAGAACTCTTGCTAAAAAATATACTGCCTTAGCGCAATTATTTCAGTCTACAGATACTTTATCAGTGTTACAAGGGGAAATTCTAAAACAGCAACTGAGATCTCATGCAGAATATGCAATGGAAATAATAGCATATACGCACGGACGCATGCACG
>NC_051408.1:4677233-4677499 GCF_015228065.2 Penaeus monodon
GACGCCAGGGGCCTCATCCCACACACGCCCAATAAAACTCAACTCCGGGCGCTGTTAAAAAAGAAGCCCCGCGTAAGAACCCTTTATCGTATCGAAGCGCGCATCGCCAAACCCAATAGGGAAGCGATTCGATCCTAATTCCAGCCGCTATATAAAGGGTTTAATCTGCCGTAAGAACACTACAGGGAGTCTATCGCGGCGGGGGATTCCACGTTTTCTGTGGAGAAAACGGGCGGGCGGGGGGAGGGGGGGGTTGCGAGTCGTAA
>NC_051408.1:4678078-4678173 GCF_015228065.2 Penaeus monodon
GGAAGGAATGACCAGGAAGGGTTAAAGAGTGTTATTACAGAGGGATTTACAAAGTAGTGATGCAATGGATGGGGATTTGCTCTTTTCCTATCTTT
>NC_051408.1:4678304-4678531 GCF_015228065.2 Penaeus monodon
CCGCAACTTTGACGCCCTTAAACATAACACATTATTTAATAAAAAACAAACGCAGGAATATATACAACTTAATCCCGAGCATAACAAAAGCCAGGCTCCCCCCCTTCCCCCTCATCACCCCCCCCACCGTGAGTCCGCCTTGAATTATGCAAATTTTCATCAATTCATCTGTTTTCGGGCTGACTGTTGAGGAGACAGAGCAGCTGTCGCGACATCATGAAATGGTG
>NC_051408.1:4679163-4680046 GCF_015228065.2 Penaeus monodon
ACAGCCCCCCCCCCCAAGACACAATAAGGAAGGTCCGGACGTAGGAAGAGCGATAGCGTGAACAATCAAAGGGAGAGAGAAATAAAGAGAGAAAAAAAAAAAGGTCTGATTCATTAACCCCAAAAATAAAAAGAAAGAAAAAAATAAAAAGTAAGAAAGAAAGAAAGAAAGAAAGAAATTCAGAAAATAAGAAAAAATAAAAATATCTCAGGGAAAAATAAAAATAAATAAATAAATAAATACAGAAAGAAAGGAAAAAGTCTGATAAATTGACCAAAAATAACTCAGGAAAAAAAATAATAGTAAAAACATACTGACTGATTTCTCTTCATTTAGATTAGAGATAAGAGATAGTACGGCGTCTACAGAACGAACGATAACACGCCATTAGCAAAATGGTATTAAATAGGAGAGGGTGAAAGTGAGGAAGATAGGAGAGGGGGAAGATGGGGAAGAGGGAGGGAGAGATGAGGGAGAGCAGAAAGGGAAGATGGGGAAAAATGGGGAAGAGGGAGGGAAAAGATGAAGGAGAGGTGAAAGAGAGGAAGATAGGAGAGAGGGAAGATGGGGAAGAGGGAGGGAGAGATGAGGGAGAGGAGAAAGGAGAGGAGAAGATGGGGAAGAGGGGAAAAGGGAGAAGATGAGGGAGAAGACAAAGGAAAAAAGATGGAGGAGGGGAAAGGAGAAAGGAAGAAGGACAAGCACTAGGGGAAGGGAAGATGGGGAAGATGAGAAAAGGGAAGAGGAAGACGAGGGAAAGGAATGAAAGGGGATGGGGAGGAAAAGATTGTGGGGGGAGGGGAAGGGGAGGGGAAAGGGCAAGAGAATGAAGCTGAAAATAGGGGAGGGGAATGAGAATGGGAGGAGAGGAAGAGGAAAATTG
>NC_051408.1:4680091-4680214 GCF_015228065.2 Penaeus monodon
TGGGTAAGTGAACATTAGGGGAAAGGAAGAAGAAAGGGACAGGGAAGAGAAAGAGGATGGTGAGTAAAGATTGGGAGAAAGGGAAGAAGCACCAAATGGAAAGAAATGCACACTAAAGACACG
>NC_051408.1:4680348-4680432 GCF_015228065.2 Penaeus monodon
ATATAGAGACGGAATAAAGAAGGAAAAACCCAAAGGAAAATATATAACGCCCAAACTCAGACCCATGACACTTCGCAATGCACA
>NC_051408.1:4680752-4681382 GCF_015228065.2 Penaeus monodon
CATCCTGAGCAGGTTCACTGATTCATAATCCAGACACAAGGACAGTGAGCCTATCCGGACAGTGATTCATAAAACCTGTCTCCTTCCTCTTCTTCCTCTAATTATTTTCCTTCATCTGTCTCCACCCAATTCTCATTCTATCCATTCTTCTTCGTCCTTTTTTTTTTCTCTCCACTTTTCTCTCGACTTATCACCATTCCTTTTACTCTTATCGCCGCTTCCAAATGGGACGAAACTTACGCTAGCTTTTCGAAACAGGTTTCATTTCCGAATCCGAAACAGGTTCGCGTAAACTGACTCACGCGCTTCATAGTGAGGAGGAGGGGGGGGGGGTATGGAGCGGGAAGGAGGGGTAAGGGGAGGGGAGTGGGGGGTGGGAGAGAAAGGGGAAGGGAGGGGGAGAGGATGGGGGGAGGGAGAGAGAGGGGAAGAGAGGGGGGGGAGGATATGGGGAAAGGGGAAAAGGAAGAGGAGATAGGGGAGAGGAATAGAGGGGGGGTAAGAGAAAGAGGAGAGAGATAGGAAAGAGGAGGGGGAGAGGGGAAAGAGGAGAAGAGGAGGGCGAAATGAGGGAGAGGGGAAAAGGGAGGAATAAACGGGAGAGAGGGGAAATAGAAGGGGGAGATGGGT
>NC_051408.1:4681444-4681884 GCF_015228065.2 Penaeus monodon
AGGGAGGCTGGAAGGGGTATGGGAACGGAAGAGGGAGATGAAAAAGCGGGAAAAGAAAGGAAGGAGATGAGGAGGTGAAGATTAAGGTAAGAGGGGGGGGGGGATGAGACACGAAGGTAAATTAGAATACCAAAAAAAAAAAATAAAACACGAAAACCCAAAAACTTAAAAAAAAAAAAAAAAAAAAAAAAAATCGACCTCAACTAAACCCAAACAAACACACAAACAAACCAATAACAACAATCAAAATAAACAAAGGGGAAAAAAAACGAAAAACAAGAACGCATAAAATATAAATAAACATGCCATACTAATAATGATGAATAAAACAGATACTCTTTGAGAATGAAATACGAGCAGCTTCCCCGCCGAGACACCCCACATAACCCCATAGTGGCGGACACGGACCGATGATGATCAATTCCAATCCCATAGAATAA
>NC_051408.1:4681929-4682003 GCF_015228065.2 Penaeus monodon
TGCATATACGCAAGGCATCTACACACATACTGAACATATGTGTAAAAATGTAAATAGAATGTATAAACTCTCTC
>NC_051408.1:4682169-4682241 GCF_015228065.2 Penaeus monodon
CCCCCCTTGCTCGAGTGAGGGCAAAAAATGGGCACCCGGCCGCCCATCCCCTATCTCCGCCACGTAGGGCCG
>NC_051408.1:4682621-4682787 GCF_015228065.2 Penaeus monodon
CCGACATCGCCACCGACCGCGACCTCATAAATATGGACGTCCAAAGGGCATCCTGCTCTGATCCCTGAAGGAGACGCCCGTGGGAGGAGGGGGCGGGGGGGGTAGCCTCTCCCTCCCTCCCGCCTGGTGTCCTATCGTCTCCTTGGATCATCTGGGACTCTCTATC
>NC_051408.1:4682925-4683112 GCF_015228065.2 Penaeus monodon
TTCTATCTCCCTTCCTCCCTCCCTCTTTACCTCTCCCTCTCATTGTCTCTCTATTCTTTCCACAAATTCTTCTTTATTGGTGTATTATTCTCTCTAGTTGCTTCCTCTCTTTCTTTACATTTCTTTCTGCCCCTCTCACCCCCCCCAGTTCCAGAACAAAGAACGTATAACTCGGACAAGGTAAAAT
>NC_051408.1:4683547-4683663 GCF_015228065.2 Penaeus monodon
AGACCATGAACAGTGACACTGGATCACGTCCTCCCGTGTGACAGGTAGTTGGGGAAGGGAGGAGACGAGGTCAAAGGTCACCAAATGATAGGGTAAGGGGGGGAGCATACGATAAA
>NC_051408.1:4683684-4683889 GCF_015228065.2 Penaeus monodon
ATGTAAGGGAAAAGATATGGGGAGGGAGGTTAAGGCAAACGGAGGAGGGGAATGAGATGTAAGGGAAAAAATATGGGGAAGGAAGTTAAGGTAAAGGTATAAGGAGGGGGGATGTGAGGGAAAAAATACAGTGGGGAGGTTAAGGTAAAGGGAGGAGGGGGAGTGAGATGTGAGGGAAAAGATAATGGGGGGGGGGTAGTTGTAA
>NC_051408.1:4684117-4684271 GCF_015228065.2 Penaeus monodon
CATAAGATAAATGTAGAGAGGAGGGGGGATGTAAAAGACTGAGGGGGGGGGTCGCAAAATGAAAGGAGGTGGGGGTGGAGAGGGGAGCATATATGAAGGGAGGGGGGAGGGAGATGTAGAAAAAAGATAGCGTGGAACTAAGATAAATCTAGAG
>NC_051408.1:4684315-4684776 GCF_015228065.2 Penaeus monodon
ATGTGTGCAAGTGCAAGCAATTCGCACGAAAATGGAATAAAATAGAGTAAATTTTTTTTTCTTTCATTTATAAGGAGTAAAAAAAAGTGTTAGCTAAGACAGAGAAAGGAGAAAGAGAGTAAAATGAGAAGAGAGGAGACGGAAAGAAAAATTAATGAGGAAGAAAAGAGAGGAAAGAAAGGGAGAAGAGAGGAAGGAGAGAAAAAAGGAGAAAGAAGGAATTAGAAGAAAAAACAAACCTATAGATGAAAATACAAGCTAAAAATAAACAAAAAGACAAAAAAAGAAATAAACAAACACACAAAAAGAAAAACAGAAGCGAGAGAAGGACAAAGAGAATTCGATAAGAAGAAGAAGGAGATGGAGAAAGAGGAAGAAAAGAGGAAAGGGGGGTGGGGGTGGGGGGGAGAGACCCAGAGTGCAACCACCCCAATCCCTGTGACTCATACATGGGTGGAGGG
>NC_051408.1:4684881-4685067 GCF_015228065.2 Penaeus monodon
CCTGTTAAATTCACGAACAGCTCGGACTGCCATGTACACATTTCCTGAACGTACATGTGTATTTAGTGAGGATTAAATAACCCCAGTGTTTATTGTCTGCTGTTTTGAATGTAATCGTAGTTTTGAGTTTGGTTAGTTTGCATAAAATATATAAAGACAAAGATTTGGGTGTGCGAAATATATAAA
>NC_051408.1:4685292-4685381 GCF_015228065.2 Penaeus monodon
AAGGATACGCCGGCGCCCGCAGACTCAACATGTCCTTATAAGGCATAAAAGCGCCAGTTGGTCCTGGACCTTCCTCGCTCCTTTCGGTC
>NC_051408.1:4686448-4686565 GCF_015228065.2 Penaeus monodon
ACCCCCACCCACTGCAAGTAGGAGGTAACTCTGTTGTCTGAAGATTAGCACAGCTGCTATGTTAGTTTGTGGAGGAGAGTCTCCCCCAACCCCGCTTCTATCCCCTTGCTTGTTTGT
>NC_051408.1:4686934-4687117 GCF_015228065.2 Penaeus monodon
CGCTTTTAACTTCTTTTTCTTCAAATTATCCATTAAGATAACTGCAGAAAAAGTCAGACAAGATAAAAAAAAAACATAATTTTCCTGTTGATTCGCCATTTCCTTTATTGAATGAAACTATCATTTACCTCGCTCGCACGCACGCAAATCTACTCCCTCATACTAACACACATAAACACATAT
>NC_051408.1:4687274-4687739 GCF_015228065.2 Penaeus monodon
CACTTTCACACACACACACACTTCCTCTCCTCCTCTCCCCCATATCCCATTTTCTCCCCCATTCGCAAATCGCACAACGACCACAAACGACCTCCCTATCAGCTCCATTCCCCCCAAACGTTCTTTTCCCCGACGACTCTACCTCATTCAGAGCGCCCAAAACCCCATTTTCAGCGGGAGGTTGAGAGTGCCTCGTCCCGCCAGTGCCACCCCCGCTCCGATAAGGCACTGATAACGACCCCCCATATTTGGCACTGTCGCGGCGATACCTGCCCCGCGTGTTTGTCATTCTTACCTTACGCGACACGGAATTAACAGAGATTAAAGTCCGGTATATGACCCGGATCTCGTTCTAGCTTCGGGTATTCGTGTCGTTGCGTGAAATTAGTGTCTATCGGACCTTCTTTATTATCTTGTTTTCTTTTCAACCTTTTTGGACTTTTACCTTTGTTATCGCTGTCTCTG
>NC_051408.1:4688103-4688299 GCF_015228065.2 Penaeus monodon
CTATTCCATTTTCAGAGTCGTGAATGACCCAAAAATTTTAATGCCACCCATGTATAATTTCTCTCACACGTTACTTCACAGGATGGGCTGCATGACGTGTAAGTTACTGCAACAGATATCAGAATGACAGTATTTCCTGAAGATTTTTATTTACTTTTTTTTTCTCTTTTACTTTCTGGATAATTGCAATGGCAGA
>NC_051408.1:4688717-4688872 GCF_015228065.2 Penaeus monodon
CCCTCCTATATCATTCTAATACAAGACAAATCATCCCTCTATAAATTTGCCTTTCAACATCCCCGCGCTCGTTGTTTTCTCCCATTCTCACTCATCAATGAAAACATAAACAAACAAACCAAAAACAAGATGATGATAAATGACGATAATAACAA
>NC_051408.1:4688904-4689324 GCF_015228065.2 Penaeus monodon
AATAATAATATTAAAAAAAAAGGATCTGGTCTGACTCACTGAATAAAATATATAAATAATATATAAATTAGAAGGTTCAGTGATATCAAATCCCCTTAACTTATGTAAATTAATGTTACTGTACATCGTCACATGGTTTAATTCACTGGAAATTTAACAGAAGTAACATGCATTAAGAGCATCATCATTATGCAAACTGTGTCCATGAATATGCAAATATCCCCAGTTGAAAAATAACCTTCAACTTTTAAGAATCCAAAATAGTTAAACATTGAAGATATGATATGTAAATGAGGCAGAATTCACTCGCATTGAAAGAGAAAAAAAAAAGGAATTTGTTCATATTGCAAAAAGAAAAAGAAAAAAATAGATGGAATGATCTGACCAAAATGTATATTATGAACAACAATAAATGTCATG
>NC_051408.1:4689589-4689867 GCF_015228065.2 Penaeus monodon
CCTTCATCTTCCTGACACCAATCCCAACACCCCCCCCCCCCTCTGCCAACAGCGCGTGGTGGCAGAGAGCGCAGGGGAAAATGCTGACCCGCTGAGAGAAATGCAACAGACAGGCAGGGCACCGCAGCGTTTAAGGGGAAATCTGCCCATGCTAATTAAGAGAAAATTAATTAGGCTTAGGAATGCGATGAGGACTTGTCACGTATGCTGGTGTGGGGGGGGAGGGGAGGGGGGGAGTTAAGGTAAGGTATTAGTTGTCTTGGGGGGGGGGGTTTGTT
>NC_051408.1:4690585-4691013 GCF_015228065.2 Penaeus monodon
GGACAGACCATCACCACCCCCCCCCTCCAACCCACAAACAAAGACATAAAAGGCACGAAAGACCAGCATCTCACCCAAAAACTGTATTTGTTCGTCGCAACAACAGTGACTCAACCGCCTTGGTGTCCGCGCGTAATCACTTACCTGGAAAGAGAGACGGAAAACAGAATTAAAACACAGGCGAACAGCGGAGACGCATATGGAAGCGGACAAATACACTCTTTTTGGTATTCTGTGTGTGTTGGGGGGCGGAGGAAGGGGGGGAGGGAGAGGAGGAGGGGGGGAGAGGGGAGAAGGGAAGTGGAGGAGAGGTGGGCAAGGGGAGGGGGAGAGGGGAGGTGGGGGGAGGGGAAGGTGGTAATGTGTTTGTGTAAGAGGGGTCGGTGAGGTTATTCTTTTGTGTGTTTGTTTGTTTGGTATATGTGTGT
>NC_051408.1:4691234-4691442 GCF_015228065.2 Penaeus monodon
ATACACATAACGTTGTTAATGAAAATATACAGTACAAGAAGTATCATAACATAAACAAGAAATGACACAGAAATGCGATAATATAAATGATCACAGATACACAATACCCCCCCCCCATCCCCATCCCCACTGCAGTCTCGATGACTAATTCCATGACGCAATTCCGGTGTGTGCACTCCCTCCCCTCCCTTACAAACATCACCAAAAG
>NC_051408.1:4691703-4692970 GCF_015228065.2 Penaeus monodon
CAGTGACACCGCCCTATTCCAGAAGATTCTCGAAGGTTCTATGAGGTTCTAAATGGCTTTAGGTTCTAAGTAGTTCTAGAAGTGGTTCCATATGGTTCTAAGTGGTTCTGGGCGTTTCCAGAAAGTTCTCAAAGGTTCAAATGGGTTCCAGAAGTCTCTAGAAGGTTCTAAGCGTTTCCAGAAAGCTTTCAAAGGTTCCATAAGGTTATAAATGGTTCCCGAAGGTTCTAAAGTGGTTCTAGAAGGTTCTAAGTGGTTCCAAAAGATTCTAAGTGGTTCCACAAAGGTTCCAAATGGTTCTACGCGGTTCCGGAAGGTTCTAAGTGGTTCTCGCTGTTCCAAGAGTTTCTCTAAGGTTCTCGAAAGTCCCAGAACCTTAAACTTCCAAACGAGTCTCCAAGGTTCCAGAAGGTTCTAGAAGGTTCTTAGGCGGTTCCAGGCGGTTCCAGGATCCTGCCGCTGAGTCATCAACCTGAGTTCCTGCCTCTTCCCTTGTCTCTAGGGGTTAACGGAAGGAAGGAAGAGCGGTGGGAGAAAATGAGGGAGACAATGAGGTACGGCTTACATCGTTAGGGAGGGAGAAAGAGGAAGAGAAGAGAAAGAGGAGGAAGGAGAAAGAGGGAAGGAGGATGGAAGAGGAAGAGAGGAAAAAGAGGAGGAAGGAGAAAGAGGAGGAAGGAGGGGAGGGAGGGGAGTTTGGGGGGGAGGGAAGAGAGCGACTCGCAAACGCAAGAGAAAAACAGCCAGATAATACAGCCAAGAGAAAACCCTAAAATAAAATGAAACGAGGAAGGAAGAGAAGAGAAAAAGGGAAAGAGAAGAGAAAGAAAAAGAAAGAGAGAGAGAAAAAAGAAAAGAAAAAGAGAGAGAGAGAAAAAAACGAGGCAAAGATACGAGCTAGAAAGAAATTGGAAAAGAAGAAGACAGAAAAGAGACAATGGGATAAAGAGGGGAAATAAGAGAGAAAGAGATGATGAAACAGGGAAATCTCGGTCTTGAAGCATCGCCAACTTCACCCGGAAAAAATAATAACCTGTCGATTACACAAACCGGAAATTTATATATTCTTTTTTTATTCATGCGAAGATGGACTTGCAAGATAGATGACGATAGATGGCAGATTGACAGGTTGTTAATGATAGATGGGTGACGACAACTACTTGATAACTGACAGATTGGGGATGATAATGATCTCATAATTGGCAGGTGGAGGATTATAACTGCTTGGAAATTGACAACTTCTCAAGTACATCTCGGAAAAAAAAAC
>NC_051408.1:4693100-4693312 GCF_015228065.2 Penaeus monodon
CTCCGCTTGCGCCACAAATGAATAACTGTTAAACTAAACTACACACTCATAGCGGTATGGCATTTCAACGGCTTATTACGTCATCGCTGTCGGAAGTAACGCGACCCGGATCTAATCACCTCGCCTCCGCTGATAAGGTCGCCAAGCCTTGTATCTCGACTACGCGATCTGGAATTAGTAACTCGTAGCCGCTTCATGGAAATCCGTTACTC
>NC_051408.1:4693359-4693444 GCF_015228065.2 Penaeus monodon
GTTTCGTAAATAATGCGACCAATATCAATGTAATTGTGACTTGACTTAATCATCAGTCAAGGTTAATCACGGTTATCTGTTTGAA
>NC_051408.1:4693522-4693833 GCF_015228065.2 Penaeus monodon
CGACCCCGGTTACTACAACGCCGACAAAACTCTACGGTCCGCGCTCGCCAGCTTTCACTCGCGGATCAGCTTGTCAACCTATTTATATCGTTACTGTTTTATATCATTACAATATTTACGTCGCTACATCTTTATATTACTTCAATCTTCATATCGTTATATCCTTATATCATTACAATCTTTATATTATATCTCTATATCATCACAAGATAAGAAAAGGTAAGTGACTAATTTTCCCAACTTAACATCTTGCAAACACTTCCCATAAGAGACACAAAGACGCCTACCAAGTTCTCTCAAACTTGACAAGG
>NC_051408.1:4694202-4694581 GCF_015228065.2 Penaeus monodon
GGAATTGCAGAGAACCGGCTCGTTTTGCATGCAACTCTCTCGTCTGAAATTATCGTGGCCGTAAAGAGGTAAATCCCCTTTCCTTTCGCACACTAATTCCTTTTTGATTTGCTTGTTTGAGTGTTTGTATTTGTGTTTTGTTTCGTTTTTAGATAATTTGTGAGTTTTTTCTATGTTGTTGATTGATTAGTATGTGTCCCTTTTTCTTTCTTATGTTCATTTTATCTCTTCGATTAAAAAAAAAAAAAATCTGTCTCTCTGTCTTTGTCGCTCTCTTCCTTTTTCTCTCTTCTCTTCCTCACCTTTTCTTTTTCTCTTTCTCCCTTCACTTTTTTTCTGTTAGTCTGTCTGTCTGCTTGTCTCGTCCCCCCCTCCCCCC
>NC_051408.1:4694848-4695683 GCF_015228065.2 Penaeus monodon
CCTCCCTCGAACCTGCTATCTAAATTCTATCAAAATGAAGCCATTGAAATTTGACTTGTTTGATATATATATATATTTTTTTTTTCAATTTTTTATACACTTAACTCCCCTGGCAACCTTTTCTCCCCTCCCCCTCCCAATCCCTTCCCCTCCCCTTTACACCCCTCACAATCTTTCCTCCCCCCCATCTTCCCCTCTCAACCCCTCCCCTTTTCACCCCTCCCAACCCCTTCCCTTTTCCCTCCCCTTTACACCCCTCCCCCCCATCTTCCCCTCGCCACCCCCTTTCCCATCACCTCCTATTTACACCCCTCTCCCCCCTCCACCCAACCCCCAACCCTCTTATCTTACCTCCCTAACCCCTATCCAACCCCCTACCCCCCTATCCTACCCCCAAACCCTCTATCCTACCCAAACCCACTATCTACCCCCCCCGTCCAAATCCTCATTCGCCCTCTTTACTCTATCGCAAGAGGATCGGATCGCCCACCGCTCGCTATAAAGTTTATAATGGCATCCCACGCTCCCCTGGCTTGACATGACACCACACCTCTGCCACCTCTCTATCGGCTTTACTGCCAAGACCAAACACCTACACTTCGGAGTTTCTGAGTATTTTTCTCCAGTTTTGTTTTTGTTATAGTTTTTTTTTCTTTTTTTTTCCCGTTTTTTTTTCTTCTTGTTCTTGTTCGTCTTTTTATTTATTTTTTTATGTTCTTTTATCTATTTATTTATTTATTTTATTATCTTTTTTTTTAGTTCGATTTAATTTTTTTTTTTTTTGGGTTCGATTTCATTTTATTTTTCCCATTCTTAATGCCTCTTTTTCTCACTT
>NC_051408.1:4695879-4696064 GCF_015228065.2 Penaeus monodon
TCGCCCATACCATACCTTCGCATCCCCAACGCATCCTCCCCTTCCTTACCCCCCCCCTCTAGTGTCCGCCCCCTCCCCCACATCACCCAAAAAGCTGTCAACACATCAGAGTCTCTCAACGAAGTCGTCCATTGTTGCGAGTGACGTTTACACGGCCTCAACAACTATCGGCTGAAGACCACGCC
>NC_051408.1:4696543-4696719 GCF_015228065.2 Penaeus monodon
TGACACACGCGGTTCCCGCCCGTGAGCACCTGCCCGCATTAATCTCATGGCAGGTAAAGGGCAGGTAAACTAAAAACATTTATTTTGGGTTTTCATGGCAACGACCACGAGAGACCCCCTTGGGTTGTCGTCTCAGCTGGTGCGGGATGCTGCGGGGAGCACCCCTGAATAAAAGT
>NC_051408.1:4696804-4697114 GCF_015228065.2 Penaeus monodon
ATTCGCGCGCGTATCCATGGGAACTTCAAATTTCACTCCCGTAAACTATTGCATTTATGTTTACATTTTCTTTGTTCAGTGAAATTAATCTCATCCACAGTGCTATCACGTTTCCAACAGTAAGAATCACAATCAAATGAAATCGTATGAATATTATGATACAATTGTCGACGAACCTTCTTGCTTATAAAATAATTCAATTCGAGATGATTAAAGTCTGAGAATCATAATAATCTCTTCATTGAAAATTCCGATTAGTGAAGACACGTCCAAATAAATCTATCTTTAGCTTGCACATGGCCTAAATAAC
>NC_051408.1:4697232-4697526 GCF_015228065.2 Penaeus monodon
GTTGGGTAGGGGAAGAAAAAAAAAGAAAAAAATGGGGGAGCGAAAGAAGAGGACGGGCAAGGAGGAAAAAAGGGGGAGAAGGGGGGGGAAAAAAAAAGGGAGAAAAAGGGGAAAATAAAAAAGAGGGAGGGGAAAAGGGGAAGAAGGGGAAGGGAAAGGAAAGGGAGGGAGGAACTGAAATGGGAAAATGGAAAAGGGAAAAACGCAATAAAAAGAGAAAGAAAAAATAAGGAAAGAAAAAAAAAGAAGAGACATAAAAAGGAAAAGAAAAAAAAGAGAAAAAGCGAAACAGAA
>NC_051408.1:4697556-4697850 GCF_015228065.2 Penaeus monodon
CAAGAGAACAAGAACCAGAGAAGAGAGAGAGAAGACAACTCTACATTTTTACCACGGCTTACGAGCGGAGAAAACACACGCACACAAAAAGTAGTTTGATCGGTGCATGATTCACTTTATTACCGCGTGCATGGCGTCATATTTGGTCATGCGAGGCGGACATTTATTACACGGGGGGCCGATTGAGCCGTCGGTCCGAACCGCAGACGGAGATGACTCCCAAAGGCTGTTGGTGCATGTGACAGGATGGGCCCCTGCAGGATGCCTGCGGGATCCCTTTTTCCGCCAGATTGA
>NC_051408.1:4698424-4698734 GCF_015228065.2 Penaeus monodon
GAACTAAACTGGTTTTATTGTTTCGTGAAATGTCGCAATGTGAACAGAAATTCACAACGCCGAATATTTTACTGATAATTGTTGATTTTTATCTGGAAGCGAAGTGTAATATTTAAAACAGCAAAGTAAAATAAGCAAACTTGAGAATTAAGAAAAATATAGAAGACTATATATATTTTTTTGTTGCTGTTGTTTTCTTGAATATTTATGTAAATGTTCCTGGAAAGTGGAAGCAATCTTTATTTATTTTCGCAAAACAAGTAACGTCTGCAAAGAACAAATAAACGTAATATGTATTTATACATATATG
>NC_051408.1:4699290-4699385 GCF_015228065.2 Penaeus monodon
CATAAGCACTGTTTACGCAACGGAATCTCACCTCATGTCGTCACATCAATCGAGGTCGTTAACGTCGTCACGTCTGGTTGGGGCAGGTCGTCCCT
>NC_051408.1:4699420-4699552 GCF_015228065.2 Penaeus monodon
TTTAAACACTTCTTGTCATCTTTCGTAAACAATGTCGTATGTCTTTAGCAAGTTTGACGCTAATTCGCTCAAGAGAGGCACTAAGGAGGGAATTTCGAGCGACAGGACATGGGCGCGTTGCGATGCATACTA
>NC_051408.1:4700393-4700515 GCF_015228065.2 Penaeus monodon
ACTCAACGGAGAAAAAGTTAGAGTAGACTACCTTTTTAGACTTTTCGTGAAGAGAAGCAAAGGGAGGTAAATTATAAGTGAGTGCCTTTGCGCGCGCCAGGATAAGTGTGCGTGCGTATTTG
>NC_051408.1:4700747-4701199 GCF_015228065.2 Penaeus monodon
TGCTTTGATAACATTCGCCTCCACATATTCCCCTCCCTAGCTCCTTGAATGTCTCAGTGACGTCATAAATTACTCTTATTACCCATGATTGGCTGGCTCCGGGCACAAACGATGACGTCACTCACAGATGACAGGATGGGAGTGGCCAATTCAGCGCGCCGCAAGAATGACGTCACGACGCCGACCGAGCGCCAGCGTATGATTGGCTAACAGGAAGTATCTCATCCGGCCACTCCCCATTCGGCAAAAAAATGCAAAATGATATTGCAAATAAAAACAAACAATTCACACCTGGAGAACACGTGCAATTGCGTTATCAGATGCTCTTATCAGCCTAACAGTTGACGATAAATAAGCCATCACACACAACATGATAAATATCGTAATAACGACAAAGAAAAGAAAACAGAAATATAACCTGCTTTCCCAGTGACAAATAACAATAAATCAGC
>NC_051408.1:4701534-4702076 GCF_015228065.2 Penaeus monodon
CTCTTTATGTTCTCCAAACATACTGACATAGACGCATTCTTTTTTAACGTACAATATATACAGTGACATATATGTGTTTTATCATGATGCTTTTAAATAATGATATACATTTGATAGTGGGTGAGCGGACGAATAAGTGGGTGGGTTCGAAGGGAGGTGCGTGGGTTGGGCAGGTGGGTTGGGTGGGTGGGGGGTGAGTTCGAAGGGAGGTGCGTGGGTTGGGCAGGTGGGTTGGGTGGGTGGGTTCGAAGGCAGGTGAGTGGGTCGAGGGAGAGGTAAGTGGGTGGGTTGAGTGGGTGGGTTGTGGGAGAGGTGAGTAGGTTGAGTGGATGGGTTGAAGTAGAAGTAAGTGGGCTGGGCAAGTGGGTTGGAATGTAAGTGAGTAGATTAGGTAGGTGGGTTGGAGGAAGAGATGAGTGGGTTAGGCGAGTGGGTTGGGTGGGTCATATTGAAAGAATTGCGAAGGATTTATCACGTCTCGAAAAAGAAAATTGTTATAGTATTTCCATCCGGCTTCAGGTCCTAGAAGTCGCAAATGTTAA
>NC_051408.1:4702486-4702632 GCF_015228065.2 Penaeus monodon
AAAAATACCACCTACTCCCCTACATTCTTATGGCTTTCCAATTATCTTTTTATATATAGATTTTCATCATAGGGTTCGACATCCTTATATATATTTTTTTTTTTTCTCTCTCTTAACCGGTCTGGTCCCTCGACTCCCATATACTT
>NC_051408.1:4702827-4702916 GCF_015228065.2 Penaeus monodon
GTATCGTATATCAAAGCCCAAGACGGTTCCATTCCCCGCCTGACATTTACTATGGACCACTTTTGCCTTGTACTCAGGAGCCGGGCGGA
>NC_051408.1:4703312-4703380 GCF_015228065.2 Penaeus monodon
AAACAGAAAAAAAAAAGTTTAAACAAAAATGACAGTGCGAACAAGGAAACAAACGAACAAACAACCAA
>NC_051408.1:4703533-4703735 GCF_015228065.2 Penaeus monodon
TTATCCTCATGCGTCCGAAGTGCGTGCGAGCGAGAGGTCAAAATGACATGACCTCCGCATGTTAATTGACCCGAAGGCTTCCGCGCAGACATGAGCACACGCGAATTTATTTTACTTAGACGGAAAAAGAAGTGAAATTCGCTGAGAGACGTGAGAGAAGAAGTGAAAGTTAAGAGACGAAAAATAGAAATTGAGATTGAAT
>NC_051408.1:4703891-4704191 GCF_015228065.2 Penaeus monodon
AAAATCCCCCTTAAGAGAAAAAAGAAAACGAGAAAGATTCAACTTGATCAAAAAACTAAATTAATTAAAATTCAAAAAGTAAATATATTAATGAAACAAACAAACAGACAAACAAATAAATAAACTAATATAATAAAAAAGTCAACAAAAAAACCCATCCAAAACATCGAAAGTTTAAACACACAAGAATAATAAACAAAATAACAAATAAACAGATAAACAGGTAGAGAGGCAAAACAGAATAAAATAAATGACAACTAAAACGCAAAAAAAAATCCACCAACATTTACCCTTCGCGAG
>NC_051408.1:4704561-4704743 GCF_015228065.2 Penaeus monodon
CGGCTCTGGGCGAGAGGGCAAAATGGTAATACAAAACAAAACGAAAGGAGGGCAAGGAGAGGACTGGGAGCGTGAGGAAGAAAAGGTGCAAATGGAGGACGAGAGAAAAGGGGAGAGGGAGGAGGGAGGAGGAGGAGGGAGAGGAGGGGGAGGGAGGGAGAGGAGAGGAAAAGGAGGGAAAG
>NC_051408.1:4705533-4706103 GCF_015228065.2 Penaeus monodon
AAAGCAAACGAGATGCGAGACACCAGATGGTACTCCCGCAGGAAGGTCAGAAAAGTCACTCCTTTCTTCCCCCCCCCTCCCCCTCCCCTTCCCCCCTCCCCCTCCCTTCCCCCCTCCCTACCCACGCCCTCCTCCCTCCCTTTCCCTCGTCCACCGGAAACCCCTAACAATCCCCTCCTCCCCTCGCCCCCTCCCATCTTTCCTCCCCCAACTATCCTCTCCCTCACTCCCTCCCCCAACAACCCTTTACCCCCCTCCCTCCCATCCCAGCCACCCCCAAAAACCCCCCCTTCCCTCCCCCCCCCCAACCCCACCTTCCCCAAAAATCCCCCCCCCTCCACTCCCCAACTCCTCCCTCCTTCCCCTCCCCCACCAAACCTCCCCCCTCCCCCTCCCTCCCCTTTTCCCCCCCCCCCCCCCTTCCCAACCCTCCCCTCTCCCTTCTCCCCCCCCCTCCCCTCCCCCCCCTCCCCCCCACGCCCCTTTTGCTGGCATTGTCAAGAGGGATGAAAAATGCAGGGTTTCCAGTGACGTTCGGGAGGAAAGGGGGAGTGAACAGCTGCAAGGAGA
>NC_051408.1:4706281-4706420 GCF_015228065.2 Penaeus monodon
CTAAAAGGAGGGGTAACAGGGCGAAAGCGAAGTGTAAGAACTATACCTGGGATGGGGAAAGGAAGGAGGGAGAAGAGGGGGGGGGTTATGTATAGGTGTAGCAGGGTGTTGAAGGATACAGGAGGTGTAGGTGTTCCTA
>NC_051408.1:4706543-4706613 GCF_015228065.2 Penaeus monodon
AGCGTTGGGGGGCCCATTGGGGGGGGGGGGGGAGGGGGGAGGGGGGGGGAAAAAGGGGGAATACAAAAAA
>NC_051408.1:4707026-4707110 GCF_015228065.2 Penaeus monodon
AACAATGGCCCAATTTCCCAATCGTGCAAATAAAACCAAAACCTTTTAGATTTTTCATTTATATGATTAAGAAGATCGCTCGCC
>NC_051408.1:4707157-4707486 GCF_015228065.2 Penaeus monodon
CCGTTTTTTTCATCCAACCAATACCCGTTTTTTTTTTCATCCCCCTTTCCCGTTTTCTTTTTTATCCCCCCTTCCGTTTTTTTTATCATCCCACATCCGGTTTTCTTTCTTCAATCCCACTTCCCGTTTCCCTTTCTTCCAACCCAATTCCCGTTTTCTTTCTTCCATCCCACTCCCCGTTTTCTTTCCTTCATCCCTCTTCCCTTTTTCTTTCGCATGTGTCGTTCCCTGATGTGTCACTCTTCATTTCAGGGGAATGTTAACTTTGTAGATTTTTTTATGCATCTGTGCCTGTTTGTCTGCCTCTTGCTCTTTCCCCTCGCTTTGTT
>NC_051408.1:4707814-4708218 GCF_015228065.2 Penaeus monodon
TACAAACCTTTGGATTACTTCCTATCCTTCGTTAAATTCTACTGTATCCATTACTTCCTTATCTCCCTCTTCCATCCTTCCCTCTCGTCCCCTTCCTCCATTCCCCTCTCTTTCCCTCCTCTTCTCCCTCCTGCAATAACTCATCATCTCCTCTCACTCTTCATTGTAACTCCTTCTAAACTATCCTCCTCCCATCCTTTACTCCCCATAAAGCACCATACAACAACCATACAACAACCATACATCACCATACAGTGCCATACTTCGCCAAACAACCATACAGCACCATACAACCACACAGCACCATACAATAACCATATATCACCATACAACACCACGCATCACCATGCAACAACCATAAAGAACCATACATCCCCATACAACAACCATATTATCTCTCTTAA
>NC_051408.1:4708256-4708408 GCF_015228065.2 Penaeus monodon
CGCTCATTTCCCCTCGAATCACCATACAATTTCTCCTCCCTTCCCCCTTCTCCTCCCATTCTTCTCCCCCCTAATCATCCCCTACAATATCCCCTCATAACAAAGGGGTTCCCGTCTGACGTGTAGCCTTTCACCCGCATATGCAGTAAACA
>NC_051408.1:4708745-4708850 GCF_015228065.2 Penaeus monodon
GACAAACAGCCTTAGGAAACACACGGCCGCGCTGGACACACAAATACAGGCAAAACGAGCGGTTGATAAAACTCGTATCGCGTTCGGGGTCATTCTGAAGAAAAG
>NC_051408.1:4709034-4709362 GCF_015228065.2 Penaeus monodon
CGAAAACCGTATAAGTTCCATGGAAAAAAAAAAAACACAAGAAAAAGAAAAAAAAAAAAAAAACTAAAAACAAAACAAAAACATAAACAAGAACAAAATAACAAAACAACAGAAGAATTAATAATAATAATAAAAAAAAAATAAGATGCATAGAAAAAAAACACACAAAAGAAAAATAAATAACAATACAAAACTACAACACAAACAATAACACCAAACAAGCACAAAGACGCTCACATGAAGTCAACTTAACCTTTTCGAAGCCCTACGCGGAAGCCAGCACCTTAACCTGTTTTCTTGGGCGCCGAATAAAAGACTACTTCATACG
>NC_051408.1:4709392-4709497 GCF_015228065.2 Penaeus monodon
GAAGATAAATTAAATGGAAGGCGCTGCGGCAAATTCTTAATACATTCATGTGGAAAATTCTGGAAGGCGCTGCGGCAAATTCTGGATGTGGTCTGACTGTCTCCG
>NC_051408.1:4709883-4709990 GCF_015228065.2 Penaeus monodon
CGAGGATGCAAATCGAACAGAGGACACACGCGGATGATGATAAAATACCGTTGGACACAAAGCAAGGATATCAGGCACACGAGAAAGGCTGATAAATGATCGGGCGA
>NC_051408.1:4711090-4711170 GCF_015228065.2 Penaeus monodon
TCATCGTATCTTCTAAATGTTTTCATTCTTTTTAAATATTTTTCTATTAATTTCCAAAATATATCTTCCAGCCTTCTTCT
>NC_051408.1:4711200-4711290 GCF_015228065.2 Penaeus monodon
AACACCTACTCATCCTCATTAATGATTGCAATAATGTTGCATGAGGATTGCAAGAGCAGCGACGAGGCGCGTCTTTTTTCCTCTTAATTA
>NC_051408.1:4711715-4711810 GCF_015228065.2 Penaeus monodon
TGTACTCCAGATATATCTAAACAAAGGGATGTGACACGGAGGCAAGCGCGGACAAACAACCTTCTTTGTAAAGCGAGATTTGTGTGAGTTTTATT
>NC_051408.1:4712318-4712382 GCF_015228065.2 Penaeus monodon
GCAAACACAGAAACCAACAAACGACCATTCGTAAAACCTACTCACTGACCCTTCCCCTCGCCCC
>NC_051408.1:4712495-4712638 GCF_015228065.2 Penaeus monodon
TCCCTCCACCGCACCGCATGGCCGGCCCCGATCCCCGTATGGAAAATGAACCAGCATATTCAAGACGGATAACTGGGCCTAATTAGCCAGGGGACGCCGCGGTTCAGGGCCAAGGGGACCCGAGGAAGACCCTGCAGGATGTT
>NC_051408.1:4712689-4712797 GCF_015228065.2 Penaeus monodon
ACGATATCGAGGTGTTGCAAAAGAGCGAGGTCCAAGGGGGAGCTGCCGGATGAAATCTTTAATGAAGCTTATATTATCATAAGCATTAGTGGTCTTTTTAACGTTGGA
>NC_051408.1:4713218-4713294 GCF_015228065.2 Penaeus monodon
GCCAGTACGAGCAAAAATGTAATAACCTAACCTAACCTAACCTAACAGATCCATACTCATACATTTCCCCGTGTTT
>NC_051408.1:4713368-4713442 GCF_015228065.2 Penaeus monodon
GGACCACGAAGAAATAGAAACTCAAAAATAGATCAAACTATAAATCAAACAAACCCAAAGACTGATTAAACCAT
>NC_051408.1:4713471-4713584 GCF_015228065.2 Penaeus monodon
AAAGAAAAGAAAAGAAAGGTAAACTACAAAAACCCCCAAAGTAAGTTACCCTGACTCTGCCTTCGCTAATTGCTTCTGCTGAACCACATTAAGGCTTCTTGTGTCCTTTTTCT
>NC_051408.1:4713615-4713705 GCF_015228065.2 Penaeus monodon
TCGCCATTGCCAGGTTCTGACTTGTCTTGCAACAACAACACTCTCAAGGCCTTAGAACCTTCATACTCATTAACATAATACATTTGCTGC
>NC_051408.1:4714144-4714312 GCF_015228065.2 Penaeus monodon
ATATCTTCTCTATCTCTGCACACTCAGACATGAAGGGAATTACACGCGCGCCAACTCGCGAAGCGTTTCGGACACGCCCTTGCCTTCTTAAATACTTGTTCCAATGAAGAATTCTCGAGAAGGATCATTCGAAAGGCGTGCGTGTGACCACGCCTTCGTCCTCGTTGT
>NC_051408.1:4714337-4714480 GCF_015228065.2 Penaeus monodon
CACTACGCCATGATACTCGTTGCATCTTGACGTGCAGGTTGCAAGGGAAATTGATTAAGCATTGGCATTTACATCTGAGTTTCTTAAAAGGGGCCGGCAAGTAAGCGATCTAAAGGGAAGTCCGACCGACATTCATAAAGCCA
>NC_051408.1:4714501-4714589 GCF_015228065.2 Penaeus monodon
AATATACTAACAATAACATCAACTTTTCATAACCAAAGAAATACAACAAATACATAAACCCCCAAAAAAGACAGCACACGGAGAGCTT
>NC_051408.1:4714772-4714871 GCF_015228065.2 Penaeus monodon
GGGGGGGGGGGGGAAAAAAACCCCCCCCCCAAAAAAAAAGGGGAAAAGGAAAAAAAAAAATTAAAAGGGGGGTTTAAAGGGGGGGGGAAAAAAAAAAAA
>NC_051408.1:4715424-4715522 GCF_015228065.2 Penaeus monodon
AGAAAAAAAAAAAAAGGGGGGGGGGGGGAAAAGGGGGGGGAAAAAAAGGGGGGGAAGGGAAAAAGGGAGGGGGGGGAAAAGGGGGGGCAAAAAGGGGG
>NC_051408.1:4716104-4716271 GCF_015228065.2 Penaeus monodon
CCCCCCCCAAAAAATTTTTTTTTAAAAAAAACAAATTTTTTTTCCCCCTTTTTTTTCCCTTTTTTTCTTTTTTTTTTTTCCCCCTTTTTTTTTCCCCCCCCCTTTTTTTTTCCCTTTTTTTCGAAAAAAAAAGGGGGGTTTTAAAAACCCCCAATTTTTAACCCCCC
>NC_051408.1:4716397-4716554 GCF_015228065.2 Penaeus monodon
CCCCCTTTTTGGGGGTTTTTAAAAGGCCCCTTTTTTTTTTTCCCCTTTTTCCCCACTTTTTTTCCCCCCCCCCCCATTTCCCCCTTTTCCCCCCCCCTTTCCCCCTTCCCCTTTTTTTCCCCCCTTTCTTTTTTTTCCCCTTTAAACCCCCATTTTT
>NC_051408.1:4716651-4716744 GCF_015228065.2 Penaeus monodon
AAAAACCCCCCCCCCAAAAAAAAAAACCCCCCCAAAAAAAAACCCCCCCCCGGGGGGGGGAAAAAAAAAGGGGGGGAAAAAAGGGGGAAAAAA
>NC_051408.1:4716762-4716860 GCF_015228065.2 Penaeus monodon
AAAGGAAAAAAAAAAAGGGAGAGAAAGGGGGGGAAAAGGGGGGGGAAAAAGGGGGAAAAAAGGGGGGGGAAAGGAAAGGGGGGGAAAGGAGAAAAAAA
>NC_051408.1:4717272-4717359 GCF_015228065.2 Penaeus monodon
CCCCCCCTTTTTCCCCCCAATTTCCCCCCCCCCCTTTTTTTCCCCCTTTTTTCCCCCGGTTTTTTTAAACCCTTTTCCCCCCTTTTT
>NC_051408.1:4718057-4718958 GCF_015228065.2 Penaeus monodon
TGATGTGATAATAATTTTTTTTTTCTTTTTTTGGGGGTAATGAGGGGTTTTTTTAAAAGGGGGGGGGGTTTTTTTTTAAAAAATTTTTTAAAAAAAAAAAAAATTTTTTTTTTTTAAAAAAAAGGGATGAAAAAAAAAAAATTAAAAAGGGAAAAAAAAATTAAAAAATTTTAAAAAAAAAAAATTTTTTAATTTAATATTAAAAAAAAAAAAATAAAATAAAATAATAAAAAAAAAAAAAATTTTTTTATTTTAAAAAATAATAATAAAAAAAAAATTAAAAAAAAAAATTTAATAAAAAAAAAAAAAATTTTTTTTTTTTTAAACCCCCTTTTCCCCAAAAAAAAAAAAAATTTGAAAAAATAAAAAAAAAGGGAAAAGGGGGAAAAAAAAAAAAAAAATTTTTAAAAACAAAGATTTTTTACCAAAAAGGAAGAAAAAAAAAAAAAAAAAAAAAAAAAAAAAAAAAAATTTTTTTTTTTTAAAAAATAAATATATAAATAAAAAAAATTTTTATATAAAATTTAAAAAAAAAAAAAAAATTTTAAAAAAAAAAAAAAAAATTTTTAAAAAAAAAAAAAAATTATTAAAAAAATTTTTTTTTAAAAAAAAAAAAAATATAAAAAAAAAAAATTTTAAAAAAGTTTAAATAAAAAAATTATATAAAATAATAATAATAAAATAATAAATATATAAAAATTAAAAAAATAAAAAAAAAAAAAATTTAGTAAAAAAAAAAAATAAATATATTAAAAAATAATATAAAAATTTTTTTTAAAAAATTTTTTAAAATATATATAAAAATATAAAAAATAAAAAAATATATAAAAAAAAATAAAAAAAAAAATTTTTTTTAAAAAAATAAAAAATATAAAAAAAAAAAAATTATATAAAAGGGGGG
>NC_051408.1:4719139-4719262 GCF_015228065.2 Penaeus monodon
TTTTTTTTTTTCCCTTTTTTTAACCCCCCTTTTTTTTTCCCCCCCCAAAATTTTTTTTCCCCCTTTTTTTTTTTTCCCCCCAAAAAATTTTTTTTCCCTTTTTAAAAAAAAATTTTTTTTTTT
>NC_051408.1:4719600-4719696 GCF_015228065.2 Penaeus monodon
TTTTAAACGAAAAATTTTTTTTTTAAAAAAAAAAAGGGGGTTAAAAAAAAAAAAGGGGGGGGGGGGGAAAAAAAAAAGGGGGGGGGAAAAAAGGAA
>NC_051408.1:4720366-4720581 GCF_015228065.2 Penaeus monodon
ACGGAAACCGGCAAGAAAGTAGAAAAAGTGAGAAAAGAAAGCCCCCCCCCAAAAAAAAAAAAAACGCAGATACCCTTGCCAATAATGCAAATCATCTCCAATCAGTAAACACTTCCCCGAGATTAAAAAAAGGAGAAAACATCTTCAAAAACATATGAATAATTTAAGACGTAGATATCACCACTTCGCATTATATGATTAGGCGTGTGTGTGCG
>NC_051408.1:4721810-4722029 GCF_015228065.2 Penaeus monodon
AGTACCGCAATCTATATACCACCGTGCATTATCCACCCAAGCGTAAAAAAAAACCTCAACACGACAATATATCCCGCGATTAGAGTGACTTACGGAACTCCGGAGTGCATTGGAATAAGCGATGGGCACAACGAAGATCCGAAAAGCCCAGTTATTTATGTCTGGGGTCGTTGGGTTTGGGCAAGGCCGTGAATTAAATAGCTGCGAAGGGCCCTTTTA
>NC_051408.1:4722264-4722683 GCF_015228065.2 Penaeus monodon
ACCGTCGCTTCCTGTTGTCCGCCCCCTTTCTCTCCCCCTTTTTTTCTTTTTGGGTAGATATCACCATCGAAATAATGGACGTAGTTAAACCCCGGCAAATTTCCCACTACTTGATATAAGAGGATCCCATCCCCTTAAACAGCCCGTAAACACGCTAAAATATCAATCCTCCGAAACAAAGGACGATCGCGAGCTGAATCCGACACCCTTTCGCCTGGAACAACATCGAGCGACCTTTATCGCACCTCCATCTATTCAAATGAGGAGTCTATCTACAAGGAAAGTCGTTGTATTTCGCGAAATAAATAAAACAATCAGGGCGGCGATATCTCCATATAAGGCCAAAACGGGTCCCACACTCATTAGCTTTTCGCGCCGTTGGACGAGCTCCCGTAACGGCGGCACGGAAATTGACGCGA
>NC_051408.1:4722925-4723060 GCF_015228065.2 Penaeus monodon
CCGGCCGAAGAGGACTCGACCCGAAGGCCTTATCTGCGAGGGAAAAGGACGATCGACCCGTATCGCAAGACAAATACGACAGCGTTCGACTTTAAAAGAAAACTTTACGGATGTCAAATGACTCGTAAAAGGATG
>NC_051408.1:4723086-4723262 GCF_015228065.2 Penaeus monodon
GGATAAATGCAAGAAAGAACATCTGCACGATTTACAACGTGTGTTTGCAACATCACACGGCGCTTAAAAAGCAAATATAAAGCGGTTTTTCTGCGCAGATTCGAACGTTAAACGTGAACTCCTTTGTGTGGTCATGCATGAAGTGTTTGCCATGAGCAAAACCGCATGACCAAAGG
>NC_051408.1:4723473-4723613 GCF_015228065.2 Penaeus monodon
CTTCTTCATTTTGTTATCCTTTTCTGTTCACTTCTCTTTCTTCATTTCATTCTCCCTTTCTTTCTCCCTTTTCCTCTTCTTCTTCCTCTTTGTTTTCCTCTTCCTCTTCCTCTTCGCTTTCATCTCCCTCTCCCTCTCCT
>NC_051408.1:4724536-4724702 GCF_015228065.2 Penaeus monodon
TCGTTTCTACCTTCATTAAGGCGAGCGGGGAGATTGAGGTTAAAAAGAAGAATTTATGAAAGGGTGGATCAATATTCTCTTCATGTTTTGCACAGAAGGGATACTTATGACACTTATGACACTTACGACACTCGTAAGGAAAATACTCATTCTTTAGGAGAGTCGC
>NC_051408.1:4724949-4725642 GCF_015228065.2 Penaeus monodon
GCTCCCTCGCTCATCCTCTTTACCCCTCCCCCCCTTTTCTTCCTCCCCCCCCCTGTGGCAGAGAAGACACGAGAATCAGTCAATAAGAAGCTTTAAACTGGTCAGCTGATTTGCCTCAAAGCTTGCTTTTTTGGACTCCGTGAACAGCGAGCTTATTTTTCTTTTTTTTTCGAAGTTTATTTTTTGTTTTGAATTTGTTTTGAATTTTATTTTATTTTTGTGTTGAATTTGTTTTGTTTTGAAGTTTGTTTTTGTTGCTGTTTCTGTTTTTTTTTCTGTATATTTTTTTCTTGTTTGATTTTGTTTGTTTCATGTTTACGAATCGATTTTGTTTTTGTTCTTATTGTTTCTTGAAATATATAAATGCATTTTTTGACTTTCTTATTGTTATTACTATAGTTATCATATATCGGCTTAAAATACAAAACTCCTGATCATTAACCCTCGATAGCGTTTATATTTGCAATTTTTCCTTCAACGAATATCCTTCCTGTTAATCCATTCTCCTCTCTGAATACACATTTTCTTCTTATCCTCTAATCTCTCTGTTCCTATCTTCGCTTACGGTGTCCAGATGGAAGTCTATAATACTGCACGATCTGTTGGCATCATCTTCACTATGTTTATTGGCGATTAGAATCTCGGTCTGTTTTGACAGTTGCGGGAAGGTTAAAGGTTTGGGGCGCAAGAATC
>NC_051408.1:4726022-4726301 GCF_015228065.2 Penaeus monodon
CCCTCCTATGCCCACAACACTAAGTCATCTTCCCTTTCCTTTCAAACACGAGAATTTTTCCTTTAGAAATTAAATATTTGTCCGGAAAAATCCCCTTTGATTTTCTACCCCAACGGTTTTTGTCGGTCGTTTCGGTTGACGGAAGTTTCGGATGAAAGCACTTGGTCGGTTCCCGAAAGAGCTCGCTTGATCAAAGGGATTTGATGGAGGGAGATGCACGAAAAACACTGGGCAGGAGGAAAGCTGTGGTGGTGGTAACGTCTCGGATTATCAATGCCA
>NC_051408.1:4726389-4726519 GCF_015228065.2 Penaeus monodon
ATCAATAAATAAAAAATAAAGCAATATCGTTCGCGTTAAAGCCCCTAAAAGAACATTGATACTGACCAAAATCCACCAAAAGCAATGATCCCAAACCGCAAAGTGATTTCGGATTTTTCCTCACGTCCCC
>NC_051408.1:4726851-4727018 GCF_015228065.2 Penaeus monodon
ATGTAGCATCGGTCGTCTCGCTGATAAGAGGATAAAAAGCCGTTATCTTCTGGAGGTTCAAGTGACCGTATTGTTACCCACTGTACGTTCACGTCCGCCCACGATCTACTGCAACCACGCCCGCGGACGGACACGTGGGCGGATACGGGACCAGGTTTCAGCCGATA
>NC_051408.1:4727297-4727546 GCF_015228065.2 Penaeus monodon
AATAGCGATAACCCAGGCGCTTCAAGGGCGGTGCCACGAGGAAGGGACAAGTATGTGTATATACCCGCATATATGAGCACACGCGCGTGTACACATAAGCATACATAATGATCCAGAATGAACCGCGCGCAGAGAGGAAAGATGGCAGGTGTGATGACAAGACCTATAAGGATAACGCTATTGTGTGGGAGCGGCTGAGAAAACATAATAACTCCTTCAGGAAACCAAAAGTGAGGTGTGGGGGAGCTC
>NC_051408.1:4727924-4728018 GCF_015228065.2 Penaeus monodon
TGTATATTTTAATACTTGGTTCGATCTGTATTTTCGCCAAAGCAAGGTGGTGTCTGAACCTACTACAAGGACCACACACACACAACCATATCCA
>NC_051408.1:4728083-4728190 GCF_015228065.2 Penaeus monodon
GGTATCCAGATAAAGCAGATAAAAGAGGTATCCAGATAAAAACAGAAGAAAAGAGATAAAACAAACGTGAAAACGAATCGACAAAACAAGGAACCCCCGATAAAGCG
>NC_051408.1:4728233-4728346 GCF_015228065.2 Penaeus monodon
CGGATAAATGGATAAATAATGGAATCCCGATAAGACGCCAACTATTTCTTAAGACGAACGCCCGCGTAGGAAGGCCACTGAACCAACGGCCTTATAAAGACAGTAGGTTAAAT
>NC_051408.1:4728375-4728460 GCF_015228065.2 Penaeus monodon
TTTCTGAAATCGCTTGGTGTCTTTCTCAACTTGTCTCAACTTTTTTTATTTTTTTTATCCCATCCTTACTCCTTCTTCATTCCCT
>NC_051408.1:4729533-4729761 GCF_015228065.2 Penaeus monodon
AAAACACCCACACACTCCGTCCCATCGATGCGCACCAATCAATCCACCGTTTTGAATTGATCCAACGGGCGGGGTGTTGTGCCCAATGTACCAATCTACATAATTTTCACGATCAACAAACGCTATATAAGCTTTCTTTCCCCTCTCCTGACTCCTCTGTGATTCCTCGCTAACGAGTTCGTCCTATGAATGGAAAATGAGGTAAGAGCAATTATCATTATCGTGGTA
>NC_051408.1:4729898-4730243 GCF_015228065.2 Penaeus monodon
ATCTTCTCCTTCCCCCCTCTTTCATTAACTCTTTCCGGATATTTATCATCCTCTTCCGTCTCATATTTTTTTTTCCAAGTAATCATGAAAATTATCTTTGCTATTCCATTTATCACATCCAATAAAAAAACACAATTTTTGGGTAATTATGAACGATTATGGCAACCAGAATGCATAATTTTTTTTAAATAAACAGCTGGAGCAATAACTCAATAAAACATCAATATCAGCTTTACGAGATAATGAAAAAAAGACTTATCTTACAAAAACAAATGTCTTCGAAAAAAAAAATCCTCTAACGCATTCGATCCTCAAACGACTGATAATTCAGTTGCGTTATCAATT
>NC_051408.1:4730269-4730729 GCF_015228065.2 Penaeus monodon
ATATAATTGTTAAAAAAATAAAAATAAATTAAAAATAAAAAAAAATAATAAAAAATTAAAGAAATCATCACTCAACATCCTCCAAATAACATAACTGCCAGATGTCGCCATATCCCCATCGGCTCAAAAAACCCTTCGCAATTTTTTTTTTTTTTAATTCCCTGTTAACTATCGTTCTCCTTGTCCATCTTATCTTAATTGGCATCATTAACCAAACTATCTGTTCGATTCGTTGGCGCTGACGACGTGATTATGACGATTACTCCGACTTTTTAATCCTCATTAAGTGATAATAGCCCTCGCTCTGTGCAAATAATTTGGAAATTCGCTAATGAAAATTGACACATACCGAAGAATTTTTAAGGAAGGAATTCTTAGCTGGGCGTTTTAATAAGGAATGTCGAAGTTTGAGGTAAATTATTAGCTAGTTTTGATGTGATGGACGTTCCGCGTTGATACG
>NC_051408.1:4730890-4731172 GCF_015228065.2 Penaeus monodon
TTATTTTAGTTTTCATTCCGTACTTTTATTTCCGTTGTTTTTTATTTTCTTTGTCTTTCGTTCCCATTTTTACCTTCACTTCCATCATTTCCTTTTTCATTCCTTTTTTCCCGTTCCCATCCCATAAATCCCACCTTCCCCTCCACAAACCCAAACCCAACCCCCCCCCCCTTAAAAAAATCCCAATAAATAAATCTCCCCTTAAAACAAAAAACAACAAAAAAAAATCCCAATAAACAAAAACAAAATCCCAAAAAAATACCCCCCCTTTTAAAACCAGAA
>NC_051408.1:4731249-4731446 GCF_015228065.2 Penaeus monodon
CCTCAACCACAAGGAGAATTCCCGAACAAAAATCTCTTCACAAAAGACAGACAAACAAATAGATCTCCGGCGTTATACATATGCAGAGGGATCTTCACGCGTGCTCGAGCGATCATTCGGACACGGGCAACAAGTGTTCGAACTCCCACACGCGCGCAGATTAGCCGCGGCTTAAGTTTAAAAAGAGGGTATAATGC
>NC_051408.1:4731835-4732006 GCF_015228065.2 Penaeus monodon
GATCACCACTGTCATGGCGGCGATGTAAACAAAGACCGAGATATAATTATCCGCCGGTTAATAAGCACTCTCTCTCTCAAGATCTGCCGAAGCCGTCGTCATAGTGCTGGCAGTATGTTCATATTTTAACCACTATTATCGTCTTCATTGTGCTTTATTTCTTTGCTTAAG
>NC_051408.1:4732206-4732425 GCF_015228065.2 Penaeus monodon
TAAACTTACATACTAAAGAAAGAAAGAAAATAAGATCCCCACCATGAGAGGAAAAAGAAGAAGAAATAAATCATTAAAGAGAAACGTACAATAAAGAGAAGGGAAGAAGTGTCGAATCTCTCGCAATGTGGCGCAAAACCCCCTCGAACCGTGATGGATCCGGAACGGCCTCGTCTCCGTCGACTTTATCTTAAATGATCGCGAGGCTGGCTTGACGTG
>NC_051408.1:4732740-4733427 GCF_015228065.2 Penaeus monodon
AGTAAAAAAGAGATGAGTAAGATGCTGTGATGAATGAGGATGAGAGGAGAGATGAGGTGATGAAAGATGTAGGATATAATGATGAATTAGGAAGGGGAGAGGGAAGGAGGGGACAGAAATGGCGATGGAGGAACAAGAGCAAGAGATAAAGTTGGAAGAAGAGGAAAAAAGAGAGAGAAAAGAAGAAATCAGAAATATGAATGAGAAGGAAGACGTAGTTGAAGAAAAAAACAAGAAATAACAACAACTAAGAAACAGACAGTGACGAAGAGAATCAAAAGAGGAAACGAGGAAAAAAAAAAATGACTTAAAATATGAGACAAACACTGACAAAATTGAAGAAACGATAAAAACTCCTTGTTCTTCGTAATCCTCATGAATGATTCAATCGCATTCATGGCTTTTGTATTCATAGTTCACCTTTTTATATATTTTTATTCAAGCTAATTCCTCCTCGAATCTGCATCCAAATTTCTGAAGTAAAAAGTGAGACAAGGTGGGAGGAGTCAAAGTGTAAAGTGGGCGGGGCTTCGTCCTCCTAATCCACCAATGAGCGTCGATGTGACCTTCTGATTGGCTAGGATATCTACCGGCCGTTGGAAGGATTCGGATTTGAAAAAAAAAAAATTCTTGAAGACGAAGAATATTGACACAAACAATGGCGACAGATAACGGATAAATCTCCTG
>NC_051408.1:4733528-4733690 GCF_015228065.2 Penaeus monodon
CTTTACTCACCCTAACTAAAAAAAAAAAAAAGAAAAAAAAATCGCTAGATACCGAAAAATACAAATGAAAAAAAAAAGAATAAAAAAAATATATCCTCCCCTCATCCCCCACCCCCCACCCCCCCAAAAAAAAAAAGTAATCCTCCCCTCCTCCCCCCCCCC
>NC_051408.1:4733718-4733956 GCF_015228065.2 Penaeus monodon
CACACGGAGTAATCCATGGCCAAGCTGCTTCCTACCCAAGGAGATCAACCTCGCTGTCCTAACTATTATCTTCCGAGATTAGGATCGTACTCTGTTACCCACGTCATCCGTTCCTACAAAACCCATACCTTCTTCAGACGGGACGGATTAGCAAAGTGACACGTCGGATGGGCTGAAGTCTGGTCGCCCCCCCCCGCCCCCCCTCCTCCAAATACCCACCTGTCCCCCGGGGGTTAAT
>NC_051408.1:4734452-4734885 GCF_015228065.2 Penaeus monodon
TTTACCTGCATAGTATCGTACCTTTATTTATTTTTTTTTTACTTGCAAAGTGTAGCTAATAGCAGCATTACAAACCAGTTTAGGATATCAATTTTCTTTTATCTGCGAATGTATTTATCACGCTGTTTTATCAAGTGAGTTTACTAGTTACTTCCATCACCTTGCAGCGAACATGAAACTCGGACCCTGTGAATGTCATTACCTTTTTTAATTCTTATTGTTTAAGGCCATTGCTTAAAAGGTACCCCTGTCCCGCTGAATTTACATAGAATTAGCATCATGGATTCGTCCCCCGAGAAAACTGGTTAATACGTCTGGTTCTCTACCTAATCTCTCTTTATTTCTTCTTTTTCTTAGTTTTAAACACCATTACGGCTTATCGTCAATTAATATCGAACCTAAGAGATCACTCCCAAATCGCCTAAAAAGAGCG
>NC_051408.1:4734933-4735001 GCF_015228065.2 Penaeus monodon
GGACTCGAGCGTCACCTGGTTCCTGTGAATTTTAAGGTGATATTTTTTCCTGCCAAACCCCCCCCCCC
>NC_051408.1:4735033-4735237 GCF_015228065.2 Penaeus monodon
TCCCTGTATAAAATTTCCCGCCGACCCGCGAGCCTCCGTTCCGCGCGATAGCCTCGTCGGAACGGAAATGCGAGCCACGTCTAGCCAAGTGTCTGTCATCTGTCGCATTCGCCGCGGAATTTCGAACGAGATTTGCCATCTGCATTAGTAAATATTATGTGCTGAGGCTTTTAGAAGAGTGGAATAGCGGATCGGGTCCGTCGA
>NC_051408.1:4735359-4735429 GCF_015228065.2 Penaeus monodon
ATGAAAATACAAAATAATCATCCTCCAATGATTTTAATCACACATGTTTGATGAAAAAAAAAAAAAATAC
>NC_051408.1:4735496-4735639 GCF_015228065.2 Penaeus monodon
CACACATAAATAAAAGAAGAGAGAAAAAGATTATGGAAATAAAATAATTGAAAAAAACTATGCTTGAATCAAATTAATCAAAACAGGACAGACAGAAAAAAACCAGATGCAAATCGAAAAGAAAACACGCTTAAAACTAAACC
>NC_051408.1:4735867-4736047 GCF_015228065.2 Penaeus monodon
CTTAAATAGCAACCCTTTCCCCTGAATAATTTCCTTCAAAACACTGAGGGAAAACACCCATTGCAGGCACCGTGCATGACCAATTGCAAGCATGAGATGAGCCCGCATGGGAACCGCGCCTGACTCATGCATGATTCTCGCCGCGCCCTCGTTTCCTGGTCATTCATGAGGCGCTATTAT
>NC_051408.1:4736216-4736332 GCF_015228065.2 Penaeus monodon
AACATCTATTTCCTTTTTATCAATCAATTTTGTTATCCACCTTTTTAGCTACTGGTTATTAGGTTTTTTTTTTACTCTTTTATATCTATTTATTACTTTTTGCGCTTTACCGTTAT
>NC_051408.1:4736773-4736962 GCF_015228065.2 Penaeus monodon
TGCAGGCAAGCAACACATCACCACAGTCCTTGCCAACAATCAAGCAACACCCAATTTCCTGCACGCAAGCAGTATGAATAACCTTTACCAAAGGACTATCGGCTTCTAACCGGCGATTTCCCGGCGCCCTTTATAGGCCTACCGTGTTAGGCTTGATGCAGTTGGCTCAGGGAGAGGAAGGGTAGATAT
>NC_051408.1:4737297-4737477 GCF_015228065.2 Penaeus monodon
CTAGAAATGATCTGCAACGTTGATTAACAACATAACACTTATTCTAAATCTCTTGCGGACTTCCATTTGACGTCCTCGTCTCGCCTCAGGACAAGATCCTCGCCAGGTCCAGTCGCGGTCATAAAAGGCGATTGAAATGCATGGAATTGGCAGCCGTTTGGATATTGATGCATTATTTCG
>NC_051408.1:4737642-4737816 GCF_015228065.2 Penaeus monodon
AGTTATGGTAATGATGAAGTTGATAGAGCAGTATATAAAAACAGGAATAATGATGCTGACATTGATGATAAACCGATGCAATCCTTAAAAAACACAGTGAGATAAGATACAAACAAAAACAAGAGAGAAAGAAGGAGATGCGAAAATAACAACCGACCAAGTCCCTCCCTCCTC
>NC_051408.1:4737872-4738434 GCF_015228065.2 Penaeus monodon
TCCCCCCTCTTCTCCCCCCCCCCCCACAATCTCAACCATCCTTTCCGAAACACAGCATCGCCTCCGCCAGAACAGAGAGAGCGAAAATCCTAAAGGGAGGGGCGTCGCTCAGATAACACCGGGCGATAGAGACCCAAGCAAGGGGCCTGTGTATTTGCGTATGTATAGACACCGGGACAGACAAGTCCCTGCTGTTAACTCTAATCGCCGAAGTGGCCAGCAAAACACCTCTCGGACTCTCGGCCAAAAAAACAGGTTCGATTCCCTTCGAAACCTGACGCGAAGAACTTGAGGCGTCCCCATCGCGCGCGCGGGTTCCCCAAAAGGGATTTACAACCAGATCAACGGCGAAGGACAAGGAGGGACGCGGACCCGTGGAAACAGGCGGACAAATAGAAACGTGCGGAGATTAATAGCAACATGCACACGAAGACACGTAAACGGCCACGCGGGGATATAGGTTAATGGACGGACGCTTGGTGTGAATATAGAAATTTTGAATGTATTTACGTACAGATCGTCACGTATCTTCATCATTTCTTTCTCTCGTTTTGTTATACAG
>NC_051408.1:4738686-4738754 GCF_015228065.2 Penaeus monodon
GTTTGTCCTACAAAATTTGGTAATATGTCACATCTCCCTCGCCCTCTCTCTCTGTCTCTGTCTTTGTC
>NC_051408.1:4738786-4739346 GCF_015228065.2 Penaeus monodon
CACTCTCCCTCCGCCCTCTCTTCCTCTCTCCCTCTCCTCCCTGCTCTCCTCCCCTCTCCCCCTACCTCCTCTCTCCTTTCTCCCCTACCCTCCTCTCCCTCTCCCCCCTACCCTCCTTCTCCCCCCTACCCTCCCTCTCCCCCTACCTTCCTCTCCCTCTCCCCTACCCTCCTCTCTCCCTCTCCCCCCCTACCCTCCTCTCTCCCTCTCCCCCCTACCCTCCTACCCTCTCCCTCCTCCCCTCTCCCTCTCCCCCCCTACCCTCCTCTCCTCACCTCACCCTCCCCCCTACCCTCCTCCCTTCCCTTTCCCTCCCAAACCCCTACCCCTTCCCCTTCCTCCCTCTCTCCCCTCCTACTCCCCTCCCTGCTTCTTCCCACATCTCTTCTATAAAAATGGCAGTTCTCGCTAATAGCAGCCGACCTCAGTTCCTAGTAGGTAATAGCGGTCCGGATTATTACTAAGTGTCAGTGCCGATGTGGATGATGATGGATAGTTTTGCTAGCTGTGAGCGACGGGTAATTACATGACTGGAGATAGCTTGGCTCGCATTTGCTCAA
>NC_051408.1:4739416-4739707 GCF_015228065.2 Penaeus monodon
TGTATTCCATATTAGGTTTCTAAGAAAGAACTGAAACTCGACTTGTGGTATGAAATCTAATGGGATGTATAAAACAATAATGACATCAAAATATGAATAAAAGAGGGAATAGTAAGAAAAGATAAAGAGAGGGAAAAGTGAAACTGACGCAGGAGGCAAAGCGATTGTGTTTAAATCTGCGGGCAGCACAACCCCGATTTCACTCAAGGATGATTTTCAACTCCGTAGCCGTCTATGTAAATAGGACTTTTCTTTACATTTCTAACAAATACCCAAACATATACTTTCCTA
>NC_051408.1:4739837-4740002 GCF_015228065.2 Penaeus monodon
CCGTGACAGACGACTAACGACTTAATGAAGCAAGGCAAAAGCGCGGACAAACAAGCAGGTGCACGTCCAAGCGCCATCCATCTCGCTGGCAAATAGAGCTTTAATGGAGGAGAGATTTCTGTGGGTATTCGGGCGGCGAGGTAAGCACTTTCTGTGTGGATGTGC
>NC_051408.1:4740580-4740774 GCF_015228065.2 Penaeus monodon
CTCCCTCGCCCTCGCCTTCTGCCTCTTGCCGCCCCCGTACGGCAGGGCATCTTGCAAGGCTGTTGACACACTCGAGCCAAAACAAATAGTCGGGAACTGTGTGCTCGAGCTAATAACGCCTGTGGTTCCTTCGGCCAATTGTCTCTGTCGTCTCCGTCATCGGCGTCTGTCAAAGTGTCCAGTTTCTAATGAGT
>NC_051408.1:4740835-4740914 GCF_015228065.2 Penaeus monodon
CCCCTCTTCGGACCTGTTAATCTTTCCGAGAAGTCGCGCCTTCTCCCTTCTCCGCTTGCTATTTCTGCTTCTGACTGAA
>NC_051408.1:4741638-4741986 GCF_015228065.2 Penaeus monodon
ACAAACCGCCCTCCATCAGCGCCATCTTCCGCCGCTGAGAACAACCCACTTGGGACGACCCTCGTAATCGTTCGGCGTTTAATCGAGTTCAGGAATCCATCATATTCCATCCCTTATTCGGCCCTTCAGGTGCCCGGCCGCTTAGCTCTTCGCCGAAATGGGGGCGTCGGGAGAGGGAGGAGGGGGGGAGGGGAGAATGGGGGAAGGGGGGGCGAATGGAGGATTGTGGGAGGAGGGATTGGGGAGGGAGAGGAAGGGGATTGGGGGAGGGGGGAATGCAGGATTGGGGGAGGGCGAATGGGGAGGGGGAGGATGGGGGAAGGAGGATTTGGGGGGAAGGGGAGGAAA
>NC_051408.1:4742317-4742613 GCF_015228065.2 Penaeus monodon
GTCAGTGTACAATACAGACGTAACCTGACTTCATGATAATCACTTCTGTTGACAGTGAGATTATACTGACGACACGTTGAGGTCAAGTTTGTGAAGAAGAAAAAAAACATCTCTAATTGTTTATATTTTCGGAGAGTATAAAAGTACATGTTATATCATATGGAAATACGTTCTCAAAAGTATGTAAAACAAACAATATCAACTGGATATTTAGGGACAATAAAATCATACTATACTGATGAAATTATTTTTTGACAAGATTAACAAGAGCTTTGACTCTACACACTGCTCTTGTT
>NC_051408.1:4742637-4742728 GCF_015228065.2 Penaeus monodon
TGGAAGTAGAGGAAGATGAGATAGAAGAAAATAGATGATGAAGCTGCAATGAGGAAGAGAAAGGAGTATTTACTAGCGAGGAAAATTAAGA
>NC_051408.1:4743092-4743292 GCF_015228065.2 Penaeus monodon
AAATCCTCCGCCAAATCCTGCGTGAAATTATGAATCCCCGAAGGAACTTGTTTGTTTGCACAAGAACCGCCCGAGCGAAGGTCACCGATCTGGCCTGGGCGTCAAAGGGCGGCGTGGGCGGCCGCCTCCGCCCTCGTGGGCTGCGGGCTGCCAGGGGCCGCCCGGGACTCTCGCACGCCCTCGGGGACGCCCGCAGGGGA
>NC_051408.1:4743419-4743503 GCF_015228065.2 Penaeus monodon
TCTATATATATCATTCTATTAGTTCCTTTCCATTTAATCTATTATATAACCTTGTCTTATCTGAAGTTTCGCCACGGTACTCAA
>NC_051408.1:4743753-4744064 GCF_015228065.2 Penaeus monodon
GCCGATTCCCTCTCAGAGACATCACACCGGCGAGACTACGGAGCCTGGAGTACGGATCCTTAGACTTTCCTTAAGTAGGGCGAATGATTGCAAAGACAAAGTTGCAAAGGGGGGTGGAAGAGAGGGCGTGCAACCTCTTTGAACCGCCACTAAGGATGGAGGAGAGAGGGGGGGGAGGGACTATGACAGGCACGAAGGGATTTCATTCCGTGGCACAGATATGTCAGCGGGCATATGGCACGCCATAATTCGGCCAACAGAAGCCCGCTTAGATACGTAAACAGATATATTCTTAGCGTTCACTCTGAGCG
>NC_051408.1:4744424-4744685 GCF_015228065.2 Penaeus monodon
CACACATCCTGTTCCTGGGTGTCCTAGGTCCGCGCGCCTGCAGGGATAGGTGTGCTTGCGAATGTAAGTTTGTGATGACCTATTAGCATCTCACACGTGTATCTCTTCCCCTACTTACACGACCTACTTACAGAACGAAGACACCTTAAGCAGACGCAACACCACACTCAAAGCACATACGACTCGCCTATAAATACTTCGGCTCGTTATATGTGCCAAAAACTTTACAAGAAATCGCCATGATGCTAGGGGGAGGAGAGG
>NC_051408.1:4745317-4745504 GCF_015228065.2 Penaeus monodon
TCACACTCACCCGTACAAAAGACCCCAAACAATAAAGCTAAACAAAGCAAGGCAACTAAAAGAGAAGAGAAGAAGCCCAAGACGCACAAACGAACGAACGGAGCGACGTCCTCACTCACCCAACGCCCGTAGAGTCTCCGGAAGGAATTCATCATGGACGCCAAATGCCTTAGAGGATCCAGCGACA
>NC_051408.1:4745773-4746006 GCF_015228065.2 Penaeus monodon
GCACACGACCTGAAAATTGGACACCAAGAAGGACACCGACGTCTCGAGGCTCACTTCATTCCGGACGTAATGGACACCCACACTGCAGTCCACCTTCAGTATCCGCGTCCTGGTGATCCACATGGGAAGGAGTGGATACGACGCTGGGTATTCTTTTTTCTGTTATTTCTTTCGCGTGGATACGACGCTGGGTATTTTTTTTCTGTTCTTTCTTTCGCGTGGATAGGACGCTG
>NC_051408.1:4746156-4746360 GCF_015228065.2 Penaeus monodon
TAAGGATTTTTTTTCTTGATTTGTCTTAGGGTTTTAGGGGTATGTGGATTCACTTTTTTTTTTCTTAATTTCGGGACACCTGTATTCACTTGACGTAGTGTTGCTTAGAAACAGATGAGATTAACATTTTTGTGCTTGTTATTTTCGTTTCGTTTGATTCTACTTTTTTAAAAAAAAATAAATATTATTTGCTTCCTTTCTTTG
>NC_051408.1:4746508-4746867 GCF_015228065.2 Penaeus monodon
AAAAGGGGCAAAAAAGGGCAAAAGGGGGGGGGAAAAAAAGCGGGACGAAGGGGAAGAAAAGGGGGGGAAAAAACGAGGCAGGATAGAGAGAGGCGTTCCCTCTCAGAGACATCACCCGGCGAGATACGGAGCTGGAGTACGGATCCTTAGACTTTCCTTAAGTAGGGCGAAGATTGCAAAGACAAAGTTGCAAAGGGGGGTGGAAGAGGGCGTGCAACCTCTTTGAACCGCCAAAAGGATGGAGGAGAAGGGGGGGGAGGGACTATGACAGGCCGAAGGGATTTCATTCGTGGCACAGATATGCAGGGGCTTTATGGCACGCCATAATTCGGCCAACCAGAACCCCCTCTTAGATACGT
>NC_051408.1:4747305-4747549 GCF_015228065.2 Penaeus monodon
TCCTGTTCCTGGGTGTCCTAGGTCCGCGCGCCTGCAGGATAGGTGTGCTTGGCGAATGTAAGTTTGTGATGACCTATTAGCATCTCACACGTGTATCTTTTCCCCCTACTTACACGACCTACTTACAGAACAAAAGACCCCTTAAGCAGACGCAACACCACACTCAAAGCACATACGGACTCCCCTATAAATACTTCGGCTCGTTATATGTGCCAAAAACTTTACAAGAAATCGCCATGATGCT
>NC_051408.1:4748065-4748272 GCF_015228065.2 Penaeus monodon
TCACACCCACCCGTACAAAAGACCCCAAACAATAAAGCTAAACAAAGCAAGGCAACTAAAAGAGAAGAGAAGAAGCCCAAGACGCACAAACGAACGAACGGAGCGACGTCCTCACTCACCCAACGCCCGTAGAGTCTCCGGGAAAGGGAAATTTCATCATGGACGCCAAATGCCTTAGAGGATCCACGACACTTTTTCTGCTTGGGC
>NC_051408.1:4748506-4748733 GCF_015228065.2 Penaeus monodon
CACGACCTGAAAATTGGACACCAAGAAGGACACCGACGTCTCGAGGCTCACTTCATTCCGGACGTAATGGACACCCACACTGCAGTCCACCTTCAGTATCCGCGTCCTGGTGATCCACATGGGAAGGAGTGGATACGACGCTGGGTATTCTTTTTCTGTATTTCTTTTGCGTGGATACGACGCTGGGTATTTTTTTCTGTTCTTTCTTTCGCGTGGATAGGACGCTG
>NC_051408.1:4748883-4749282 GCF_015228065.2 Penaeus monodon
AAGGATTTTTTTTCTTGATTTGTCTTAGGGTTTTAGGGGTATGTGGATTCACTTTTTTTTCTTAATTTCGGGACACCTGTTTTCACTTGACGTCGTGTTGCTTAGAAACAGATGAGATTAACATTTTTGTGCTATATTTTCTTCGTTTATTGGCTTCCGTTTCGATTTTAGAGTTCTGTTACATAATCTTTTAAAGAAAAATAAAATATCCAAGGTATATCTTTCTCTCTCTAAAATCCACAACGTCTTTTTGTTTTCTCTTTCTAAATACAAACAAACAAAGAAGTACACCCCTTTGAACACGCCTTCAAAATACGACCTCCTAAGTCAACAGCCGCACACTTGTCACTCGATTCTCAAAGAGGATTCACTGCCTACTATCCCGCCGGTGAGGAAACA
>NC_051408.1:4749306-4749501 GCF_015228065.2 Penaeus monodon
GGAGAGAGCTGGCACAGAGGCTACATACGGGTGGGAAAGGGGGGAGGGGGCGAGGAGGGGGAAGTGCGGGAGGGGGAGAGAGGGGAGAGAGGGAGGGGGGAGGGTTTCACGAGGACACACTTTTCCCTCGACGTTGTCTTCGCTTATCTCCTTAATCTCTCCTCTATTCCACCGCCCAGTCACAAGACACGAAGG
>NC_051408.1:4749548-4749844 GCF_015228065.2 Penaeus monodon
GCGTGAATAAAGACACTTTCACCCGCGAACAGAATCACTCCAATGTCTTCAGAAACTCTTTGAGATTTTTCTTTTTTTTCCCCACAGAAGGTAGTAATCAGTCCTTCTTCATCCCCAAGCACTAAGCTCCTCCTCCAGCTCCTTGAAGCTAATCCTCCAGACGGACTTCGAGAGGTCGTGAGGGGAAGATAGCTCCGAGTCAGTGACCTGTAACGTCCAGTGACCTGTAACACACTACCACAGGAGGATCTGGTGTTCTCTCTTATATACTCACACACACGCACACATATCTCAGT
>NC_051408.1:4750002-4750123 GCF_015228065.2 Penaeus monodon
AACACGACCGGTGCGTGAGTGTACACATGGGCCGCGCGTGTACGTACGCATGTATGTGTGTAAAGCCAACATACACACGAGGAATGAATGAAGTGACGCAAAGAGGCATGTCCAGACACCC
>NC_051408.1:4750253-4750516 GCF_015228065.2 Penaeus monodon
ATGGTTTCGAGTCACGCACGACAGCCTGACCTATCTTGTTCAAGCAGGATGTTCAAAATGCCAGCGGGACACATCATCGGGATGTTCCCCTCGCTCACGCCCTTCTCTTCGCCTGGGGGATTATCTTACTAATGCTCTCTCTCTCTCTCTTTATTCTCATTTTTCTCTTTCTCTTTCCCTTTCTCTTTCTATTTCTCCTTTCTCTCTCCCTCTTTCTTTTTCCTTCCCTCTGTCTGTTTGTCTGTCTCCCTTCATTCACTCAA
>NC_051408.1:4750547-4751291 GCF_015228065.2 Penaeus monodon
TTCACCTTCCTTTAGCTCATCGTTTTCTTTACACTTACCTTTTGTTAAAACATTTCTTTCTTCCTTCATCTAAATTTTCTTTCCTTATTTATTTCATTCTTGTATTATCTCTTTACCTCCTCTCATTACTTATCTCTCCCCTTGCCGCTATTTCTCCCTTTCCCTCCCTCCCCTCTTCCCTCTTCATATGTTTTTCTTCTCTCCTCTCTCCCCCGAATTCACTCTCTTCCTCCATCTCATACCCTCTATTTCATGTCTCACCGCCCTTATTTCTCTTTACTTCTCTTTTCTTCTTTCCTATCTCCCTCCCTCCTTCTTCTTTCCCCTTTTCCTCCATTATCAATCCCCATATTTTCTCTCTTTCCCTTCCTCTTCCCATCTTCCTTCTTCCCCATCCTGTCTCTCCCTCTTCTTCCTTTTCCAACCCCTATTTTCCTTATCTTTCCCTCCCTCCCTTCCTCTCTCCCTTCTCCTTCTTCCCCATCCTATATCTCCCTCTTTCTCCCTATACTCCCTCTCTTTCCCTCCCTCCCCTCCCTCCCTTCTCCTCCCGCCCCTCTCCCCCTTCTTCCTGTCACATCGACCACTCTCCTCAAGTTTGTTTTTGCAACTTCTTCATCTCCCATTCTAGCTTACAACTTGTTAGTGTTTCTGTGACGATTTTAGCATCATGATTTTCTTCTCTGTCTTTATCCTTCTCCGCTGGCAGAACGCAACACATGGTTTACATTAATTAAGCATTAT
>NC_051408.1:4751349-4751590 GCF_015228065.2 Penaeus monodon
AACATTTGTTTCCTGTCTTCCTTAATTGATTTTGGGACACGATTATTCTCGTTTTCTGTCTTCGTGTGCTGGTTTATTTTATTTTTTTCTCTTCCGTACATCTCTCACTCTTCTTTCTCTTCTGATTTTCATTCTCCTCTTTATCTTTTACGTATTGTGTATATTCATTCTCGTTTTCTGTCGTCGTATTGTTTTTTTTTTCTTTCGGAAATCTCTCACAATTCACAATTCTTTCTCTACA
>NC_051408.1:4751711-4751830 GCF_015228065.2 Penaeus monodon
CATTTCCTTTTCTAACATCTACATTAAAAAAAAAAAAAAATCCAACACACAAGCGCCACATAATCTCTAATCTCGCGCTGTTATCTCATCCATCGCCTGTTTCCTCCCGTCCGCCCGTT
>NC_051408.1:4751892-4751985 GCF_015228065.2 Penaeus monodon
CGGGGTCGTCTGCCAAGCTAAAAGGCTCCCCTACACAGTACCAGGAAATGCCAAGCTGGCGCCAACGGGTGTGTCTGCGTGCGTGTGTGTGAA
>NC_051408.1:4752160-4752466 GCF_015228065.2 Penaeus monodon
AACTAAAAAAACTATAAAGGTTAAGCGAGAGAAAAAGAAGACCCGCCAACACCTTTCTCAACACGTACCTATATATGATAAATAATAAACAAAAATAAACAGCAAAACCTGAAAATCATATCACCCAAATTTTCACGCGAGCTAAATATTCGCATAAATCCTTCGCTTAAATCCCCACAACCACCAC
Organism: Penaeus monodon; assembly: GCF_015228065.2. NCBI lineage: Eukaryota > Metazoa > Arthropoda > Malacostraca > Decapoda > Penaeidae > Penaeus > Penaeus monodon. Next base: position 4,752,348 of record NC_051408.1, read on the forward strand.
CAATATTAAATCCAGCGTAAATAATATGACCCGAAAAGACAGGGACTGGTCCTTTATCAACCTAAGCGCCAAATGACCGCTATTTGCTATAAATTCGCCCGTTCTCCTCTTAATTATCG
>NC_051408.1:4752498-4752600 GCF_015228065.2 Penaeus monodon
ATCAAATCGAATTGTCACCATCACTAACGACCCAGGAAGGGAGTTACTCTATGTGTTTGTCTGCAGTTCATTAACATTAATATTAATCATGTGTGAGTAATG
>NC_051408.1:4752816-4753109 GCF_015228065.2 Penaeus monodon
TACTCATACAAATCTACACCACAATAAAAATGATCAAACGACATATAATGCCTATCATCAACGACAGAACGACCATTAGATGATATTAAGACCAACAGTAAACAAAACTTCACCCAAACATATGGCCCATTAAACCATTACAAGAACAGATATGATGATTTTTAAAACCGGACTTGACACTGTGACAAATAGAACTCCTTGTCAAACTGTAAATTACTCTTACGGTCTTATCATTAACATAATCTAACATTATTAACATAAATCTAGCAACCTTAGTATTATGACAGGGGTAT
>NC_051408.1:4753516-4753635 GCF_015228065.2 Penaeus monodon
GGGGGGAAAAAACGTTACTAAATCAACATTTTAATGAGACTTAGAACCTTCATTTACAGTAGAGTACGCACTAGCTGCAGTGTTGCCAGGCCTTTGAACGTTTTTTTCGACCTTGAAGA
>NC_051408.1:4753667-4753758 GCF_015228065.2 Penaeus monodon
ACGGATGGCGACGAAGGCTAAATTAACTCGCTTGATAATGGTATCCATTCAAAGTGAACATGCTTGTGGAAATGAGAGAAATGAGAGACAA
>NC_051408.1:4754011-4754144 GCF_015228065.2 Penaeus monodon
AGCGTATGCTACGATCACGAAGGACGCAAGCTAGCAAGCGCACACTTCCCGCATATCACAGACATAGCCGCGCGTGTCGAGTTGGGGAGGACGACCTCTAAGAGACAGGTAAAACAGGTCTTTGCCAGTGGTT
>NC_051408.1:4754382-4754579 GCF_015228065.2 Penaeus monodon
TAGTGTGCTAGAGGGACAGGAGCGGCAGTAGCAAAACTACAGGTATCCATAATTAGTCTCATGATCTGATAGCGTCACAGAGACACAGGTATTCCGACAAAACGGTTGAGAAAGCATAGTCAAAGTTAACATAAACCGGTATTAATAGGGTTTGGTCAATGGAGCTGTATTTAGGCGTTTTGCAGAAACGGTCGCTG
>NC_051408.1:4754808-4755433 GCF_015228065.2 Penaeus monodon
CTCCACCACCACTCCCCCTACACACACACACATTACCAAACAAAGCGAGCTTACCAAATGGCCTCCTTCCCAATACCCTCTCCCTCGAATCCCTCCATTTCCCGCTAACCCTCCCTAATCAGAAATAAGATAGTGAGCCCTCAAATCCCCGCTGAAAATCAATCAATCCCGACACTCCGTTTTCTTTACACCCACCCACCGGGGGATGAAAACACATCTATCAGTGTCAGTTGCAGTTGCACGCATTCTTAGAATAGGGAATGAGCAAGAGAGGAAAAAAGAAAGGAATGGAAAGATGTAAGTCTTTATTTCTAAAGGTTTTACGACAGCCTCAATCAAGCAATAATTTCCTGAAGGGTGTCTGACGAAGGCCGAGGAGAGAGGAACCCGCTTTACAAGCTTAACGTATTACATGGAAAACGTTTTATCATCTGTCAATAAAGGTCGATAAAAATTCGACATTTTTTGCAGTTTATCGTTTCTTTTACGGCATCTTTTAGCTGCGGATGAGATTGTGATAAGGGAAGGGGGTTCTCTGTAAGCACAACGAAAGCTGGCATATCAATATCAACTTATATAGAAAGTGGAATGAAGTTATATTTTTATATTTTCATTTCCTATGTAA
>NC_051408.1:4755590-4756186 GCF_015228065.2 Penaeus monodon
GGCGATGGGATGGATCATATCTATAAAATAAAATCCGGGACATTTAAACTCACTTTACATAATAATTCGGTTTACACACAATTCTAACACTCTCCCACCTTCCCCCTCCTTCCCTTCCTCCCCAACCTTCCCCCCTCATTCCCTCCCTTCCTCCCTCACCTTCCCCTTCCCTCCCTCCCCCACCTTCCCCCTCCTTCCTTCCCTTCCTCCCTCACCTTCCCCTTCCCTCCCTCCCCCACCTCCCCCACCTTCCCTCCCTCCCCGCTTGCACGTCTTACTCACCGAGCGCGCGCCTGATGACGTCACAAGGAGGCCCTCGATGCGCATTTGTTTTTCCAGCGCGAGATCAAGCATGGCCGACGACCGCGAGGAAGATCGACGTCAACGGAGTCTTATGAATCTGCTCCTTCATCCTGATTCTATCCCCTCCTCCGAGAATTGCATCTTTATTGCATCTTTCTCTTGACATCTCATTTTCCGTGATGGATGGGTAGTGGAGGAAGGAGGGGGTGGAGAGGGGAAATGAGGGGAGAGGCGGAAAGAGGACGTGGAGCGTTGGTGGTGGAGTGGGTGGATTAGTGGAAAAGGGGATGAGT
>NC_051408.1:4756849-4756961 GCF_015228065.2 Penaeus monodon
AGGTATATAAAGAAGAAAATTTAGAAAGAAAAAAAAAAAACTACAGACATTTCCGGCAACAGACCTAGGCCTATCGAAGGGGGGGGGGGGGGAGATCGTGTAGGGGTCGGCG
>NC_051408.1:4757207-4757374 GCF_015228065.2 Penaeus monodon
GAAAAGGATGTAATTAATTTTTTAATTTAGGATTTTTTGGTTTGTGTAAATTTTTTCCGGGGTTTTTTTAAAATTTTTTTTATAAAGATGAACCGACATGTACACATAAACATATGCACGCACATAACGCAAAAAAACACATTCCTAAGAAGCAGCAGTATAAGACG
>NC_051408.1:4757545-4757718 GCF_015228065.2 Penaeus monodon
TTTTCTCGCTTAAGAATAAGTAAAGGTAATTATGGTGTTAAAGTCTTCTATTCCATGTTTTAAGAGTTCTAAAAAAGGACCTCATTTCTTATAAATATTCAGGATTATGCTTTGAGTGTTAACAATTTTATATATACGCACACCCTACACATTAAATTACAATACAAAAACCC
>NC_051408.1:4758277-4758411 GCF_015228065.2 Penaeus monodon
AGACACACACACACAACCCTATTAACCCCCTCCCCCTCCCCCACCATATCTTATCTAATTCAAATTAAAAAAACCTCCCAAAAACCCCGTACAAAATTCCAAACCCGATAAAATCAGGGCAGCCCTCCTCAAAA
>NC_051408.1:4758539-4758605 GCF_015228065.2 Penaeus monodon
TCTGCCCATGAACTTTTTTGTCCCTTTTCATTCCGCCCCCCTTAATGATGACTTAAGGCCGCCAAA
>NC_051408.1:4758832-4759065 GCF_015228065.2 Penaeus monodon
TATTCAATTTTTCCCCCCCCCCCAATACCAAAGGGGGGGGAAAAGGGATTGGGGGGGATAAAGGAGCCCAATCCTCAAGCCTAAAATCTTAAGGGGAGGAAATTTGGGGGGGAAAGGGAGGGAAAGTGGCCGAAATGGGGAAATGGGGGGAATGGGGGGAGTGGGAAGGGGGGGGAGAGGGGGAAAAAAGAAAATGGAGGGAGTGGCGAATGGGGAGAGGGGGAAAGAGAGAT
>NC_051408.1:4759134-4759535 GCF_015228065.2 Penaeus monodon
AATGGGGAAAGAGAAAAGGAGGTGGGGGGTTTAGAGTGGGAAAGGGGAGAGGAAAGAAAAAAAAGATGGGAGGGGGGGGAAAAAGGGGGGGGGGAAAAGGAAGAGATGGGGAGGGGCCCGAAGGGGAGAGGGGGAAAAAAGAGAGATGGGGGAGAGTGGCGAATGGGGAGATGGGAGAGAGTGGAAAATGGGGAGATGGGGAAAGAGAGATGGGGGGGAGTGGGGGAAAAGGGGGGAGAGGGGAGAAAAAAAAGAGGGGAGAGAGTGTTTGGGGGAAAGAGGGGGGAGGGAGTGGCAAATGGGGGGGGAAGGGGGGGAAAGAGAGATGGAATGGGAGGGAGTGGGGAATGGGAAATGAGAAGAGAGATGGGAGAGATGGAGATGGGGAAGAAGAGATTTGA
>NC_051408.1:4759559-4759744 GCF_015228065.2 Penaeus monodon
ATAAAAGGAAACGAGAGGAGGAAAAAAGGGAGGGGGGGGGGTGGAGGGATTAAAAAAGGAAAAAAAAGGTGGGAAAAAGGGGGGGGGGGAAGGAAAAAATAACATAAAAAGGCGAGATGGAGGGAAAAAGGGGGGAAAAGGAGATGGAGAGGGGGGACGGCGAAGGAAAACACAACACCACTTTT
>NC_051408.1:4760226-4760305 GCF_015228065.2 Penaeus monodon
TGAAAAGGAGGAGGAGGGGGAAACAACCCCCTTAAATTTTTTTCCCTTTTTTTCGTACCCTTTCATCAGTACCCCCCTT
>NC_051408.1:4760344-4760614 GCF_015228065.2 Penaeus monodon
GAAAAGAGAGAAAAAAAATAGACAATTCCATTCTACTTTACACCCTATCTGTCCTTCCCCCCTCCCCCTCATACCCCCTTCGTCAGTCACGCCGAGTGTCAGCTATTAGCGCAGTGTCAGCCGTTGTGCGCAAAAACGAAGTCGCTGACACCGCATCTCCCCCTGGGAACTTGTCAGCCTGAATTAAGCAGAATATTAAAAGAAATTCCGAACTCCCTCAGCCACGCGATTTCTTTTTTCTTTTTTTTTTGATTCAACAGAACAGCTGAG
>NC_051408.1:4760915-4760986 GCF_015228065.2 Penaeus monodon
ATGCAAACTCGAGGACCTCCTAAAACCAGAATGAATAAAAATCCACCAAATGTCACCTTAACAACTTCCGC
>NC_051408.1:4761023-4761136 GCF_015228065.2 Penaeus monodon
GCACTCTCACTTAACACTCGAGTGAACGCATGAATAAGAAGAACAAAGAAATCAGATCTAAATCTTGGCACGAATTGATAGATGAATGAATCCCAAATGCATGACTGATTGAG
>NC_051408.1:4761585-4761718 GCF_015228065.2 Penaeus monodon
CTCGGCGCACAGCAAACAACAGCTTATGATAATAAGCCACAAGATACATCTCGCACTTGGCCGCACTCTGTCATGCAGGAAGCAACACATTAAATATACACTCTGGAGGTCCTTCGTCTTTCCGTCCTTCCCG
>NC_051408.1:4762708-4762798 GCF_015228065.2 Penaeus monodon
ACAAAAACCACTAAAGGAAAAGCATTAAAACCTTTATCATTTCTGACCACGTGAGGCTAAAGGTGGGGTGGGGGGGGGACAAAAAAAAAG
>NC_051408.1:4762856-4762951 GCF_015228065.2 Penaeus monodon
CCTAGCAGTAGCTGTGGGCGGTGTGGGCGGGCCGGAGTGACAGGGGCGTGATATACTCCGCCCGACTCCCTTATGTGGCGGCGTCACGACCACCT
>NC_051408.1:4763125-4763359 GCF_015228065.2 Penaeus monodon
TCCCAAAAAGAGGGAGAAAAAGAGGAAGAAGAGGAAGAAGAGGAAGAGGAAGAAGAGGAAGAAGAGGAAGAAGAGGAAGAAGAGGAAGAAGAGGAAAGAGGAAAAGAGGAGGAAGAGGAAGAAGAGGAAGAAGAGGAAGAAGAGTGGCCAAGAGAAGGTGCCACAGGAGCAGGCGCGCATGACAGGCCAGCCCTTCACTCAGTCACCGTCATTAATCGCCTTTGTGCCATGGCA
>NC_051408.1:4763898-4763966 GCF_015228065.2 Penaeus monodon
ACGTCCCTAATTCCAAACACCTGAAAAAGTAACCAAGAGTACCCCCTCCCCCCTCCCCCACCCCTCGA
>NC_051408.1:4764095-4764224 GCF_015228065.2 Penaeus monodon
TGATAATTAATACATGTCAGTAAACAAAACGACATTCGAATATACGAAGAAATGAAAATCAATGAAAATTTATGTGAAAAATGTGTAATATCAATTCCGTGGATAAAACAATAACAACAACAAAACCCT
>NC_051408.1:4764415-4765150 GCF_015228065.2 Penaeus monodon
TTAGCCTTTCAGAGAAGCTAAACGCAAAAAAATCTCAGTCCCTAATAAATCCCCTCGAAATTAATCCAGAAAAAAATCCCATAAAAATAAAATCCTTCATCCTAAGCTTCCCCGCTTATAAATCCCGTCGAAATAAACCCAGAAAATTACCACGAATAATGAAATCCATAATCTTAAATCCCCCGCATATAAATCCCCCTCAGAATTAATCCAGAGCAATCCCATGAACATAAAATCCTCAACCTTAAATCCCCCGCATATAAATCCCCCTCAGAATTAATCCAGAAAAATCCCCCACCCAAAAAAAAAATCTTAAATCCCTCAGAATTAATCCAGAAAAATCCCCCCCCCCAAAAAAAATCTTAAATCCCTCAGAATTAATCCAGAGAAATCCCACGAACATGAAATCCTCAATCTTAAATCCCTCAGAATTAATCCAGAGAAATCCCACGAACATGAAATCCTCAACCTTAAATCCCCCGCATATAAATCCCCCTCAGAATTAATCCAGAAAAATCCCCCCCCCCCCAAAAAATCTTAAATCCCTCAGAATTAATCCATAGAAATCCCACGAACATGAAATCCTCAACCTTAAATCCCCCGCGTATAAATCCCCGTCTGGCCACCACACCAGCTGACCCTTTGATAAGGCAAATCCCATTTACGTTGGATTTTTACGACGTCTCCGTTAAGTATTCGCGAGATGTGCGGCGCCGTGTCTCGTATGCTAAGCGC
>NC_051408.1:4765474-4765606 GCF_015228065.2 Penaeus monodon
CATACACCCACACACTTTTCTTACTCTCTCAACTGGGCATTTTCGCAACAGTATGCTCGACAAATTTAATGCGTTTGCGAACATAAAGAAAAAGACAATAAAAGAGACCATCAGCAACAACTAACAAATGAA
>NC_051408.1:4766106-4766538 GCF_015228065.2 Penaeus monodon
TATAAAACCCATTTTCTTAATAAATTTCTTCATGCAACATTCCCCAACACCAGCACGAGCTTATTAAGAGACAAACATGCGCTTCAAACCGAAAACAGAGAGAAAACAAGAACGACAGAAAATAAAAATAAAAACACGCTTAAACGAAAAAAAAAAGAAAAAAGAAAAAAAAAAATCAAAGGCGAGGCAGAAAGTTAAGAGAAGAAAGAAAATAAGAAAAACAACAACAAGGATAAACAGAATAAGAAAAAAAAAAACGAGAATAAAATTGGTAATAAAAGCAATCGATTGCAAAACGTCTTTTAATCCGAACTATCGAAGTTGGCGAAAATTATATAGAAATAAAAAAACTATCCGAAAATTATATAGAAATAAAAACCGAAAATTATATAGAAATAAAAACCAGTTAACGACATCAATGAAAATATCCCG
>NC_051408.1:4766732-4766832 GCF_015228065.2 Penaeus monodon
TATATATATGGCTAAAAAAAATCCCTGGTGGGAAAACAGAATAATGTAAGTAAACACAATATATTAAGAGTCGTAAAATAGACATAGATTAGCTATGAGG
>NC_051408.1:4767105-4767283 GCF_015228065.2 Penaeus monodon
GCACTACAAAACCAAGCAGAACAGCCGAGCACGAACGCAGGCGAGCGAGAGGAAGCGACCGACGGGCCGCAAGCAAGCACGGCACAGGCGGCGACGCACGTGTTTCCCTGAGGAGCCAAGGTCAGCGCGCAGGTGCCTCTCGGGGAAGGAATGAAAGCACCCGTTTGGCTCTGTTATT
>NC_051408.1:4767708-4767852 GCF_015228065.2 Penaeus monodon
CCCCCTCCCCCCCTCCCATCTGGCTCTAAAGAGAAGGAAGGAGGGCATCGCGGGGGGGGGGGGATGCCAAAGATGCCCCGGCGTGACCCGATGCAAGGTCAGGGCATCAATGGCCTTGAGGCGGAACGAAAATGTTTTTGCAAG
>NC_051408.1:4767959-4768053 GCF_015228065.2 Penaeus monodon
AACTTCACGTGTTTCTAACAATTCACTGGGAAGGAAAAAAAAAAGACTTTTCTTTCTTTCTCCTTCTCCGAAATAGTTTTGTATTAATATCCTA
>NC_051408.1:4768096-4768501 GCF_015228065.2 Penaeus monodon
CTAACTGCGCGTGTTTCTAACGACCCATTAGGCAAGAAGGAAAACGTCCTTGTGAGAAATTATGACCTTTTTTTTCTCTTCTGAAATAGTTTGTTTTTTTCTCTCTATCTTTTGCTTTTTCCTCTTCTCTTTTTCCCTAACTACGCCCGTTTTTTCGAGTCATATACTGCTTGTTCTTTTTTGTTTTTTTTTACAATCACCGATTTTGTTTTATTTTCTCTTTTCTTGACAATGCATGATGGATGACTATCTCTTACTGATGCAACTTGGCAACCTCTCGAATAATTTTTGTCTTCAGTTTTATGTTAATGTTTGTTTAGCTTCGCCCACAGCGCTGTCAGTAAACCCAAAAAGCCTGGATTTTATTTCTGGGATTTTATCAAAACAGCTTTAGGAGAGATAACC
>NC_051408.1:4769559-4769778 GCF_015228065.2 Penaeus monodon
AAACCCCAAGCAGAAAGTACTCAGCTATCAACACCAGGTCCCCAGAGAATCTTTCGTTACACTTAAAGACATTACTTGTCTCAGTGAAGTCCGCTGCAGACTCACTCCACGTCGGTTGATGCTAACATATACTACGAGCGAATCTTTAAGCGTGTATATTTAGTAGAGGTTTGAGGAAATGCGATGTAGGTGATTTTTTTTCCTTTTTCTTTGCTGGTC
>NC_051408.1:4769867-4769953 GCF_015228065.2 Penaeus monodon
ACACAGTAAAGAGTATAGGAGAAAGGAAGAGGAGAGGAATGCTAATCGTATGATGAGGATCCTGGACTGTTTCGAAACGTCATGTT
>NC_051408.1:4770153-4770295 GCF_015228065.2 Penaeus monodon
CCTAACGTATCACTTTTTCGCCTTTCTTATCCTCAGTGACTGTGGCCGCTTGTCTGCTTTCTCTCTGTCTCAATGACTCGCTGTTTTCGACTCGTTGACTGTAAATGAATGAATTAATAACTAACTCAATGAGAGATAATTA
>NC_051408.1:4770665-4770849 GCF_015228065.2 Penaeus monodon
CAGAGAGACCTCCCCCCCCATTCCCCTCTCCCTCTGCATCCCCCCCTCCCACATTCTGGAGCGGAAAGCAATTTGTAAATGACCCTGGGATAATAGGACACTTAATCACCCCCCTCTGCCGGTAATCACAGCTTTCCCACGCAGTCATCAGCGCCACAGATGATCACATGAGAACCATGAGGTC
>NC_051408.1:4770922-4771273 GCF_015228065.2 Penaeus monodon
CATGGTAGAGCAGGACAGGGGAAAGGGTGATGGGGGGGGAGGATTATATGCTGTGATGTAGGGGGTAAAGGTGGGGGGGGGGGGAAGAGGGACTTATGAGCCATGTAGTTATATGAAGGAGGTAGAGCTGGGGAGGGGGAGGGTTATGAGTCATGAGGTTGGGAGGGGGGGATAAGGGTTGTTAGTGGGAAGGGGGGAGAGGGAGGTGCCAGAGATAAGGTGGGGGGTGATGAGGGGGAGGGGAAGGTAAGGGGGTTATTAACTCATTAATTCTTGCTGATCATGATCGGACGCCGGGAACAGGAAACGATTGCGAAAAAAAAACAAAAAAAATCAAGGTCTAGCCTCAAT
>NC_051408.1:4771690-4773033 GCF_015228065.2 Penaeus monodon
TTCTTGTGTTTTTGGCCAAGTTAAAAAGCCTGATGTTGGATCTTAACTGCTAGTCCCTGGGAGATAGAGTGTTTGCACTGGGGAGGGAGAGGAGAGAGGAAAAAGAGGAGAGGGAAGAGAGGTAGGGGAAGAGTAGGGAGAAAGCAGCGGAAAAGAGGTAGAGTAGACGAGAGGGGTAGGAGGTAGGGAAGAGGAGGGTGGAAGATGAGATATAAAGAGGTAGGGTAAGCGAGGGGAAGAGGGGGTAGAGAAGAGGGTATGAGAAAAGAGGGGAAAAGAGGAGAGAGAAGAGAGGTAGGGGGAAGAGGAGGATGAAGAGAGAGGAAAAAAGATGCAGGCGAAGAGGAGAGAGATTGTAGAGCTAATGGGAGAGGATTGGCGAGGAGAGAAGAATAGAGTAGGATAATAAGATAGTTAATTAGGCGGGAAGGAGGAGGGGAAGAGCGAGGGGAGGAGAGAGAAAAGAAGTAGGGGGAAGAGGAAGAAGAGGAAGAAATATTAGAGAAAGAAAGGCCAGGGAAGGAGTGGGATGCGTAGAGAAAGGGAAGACCAGGGAAATTAGGAAAGGAGAGAGGAATGGGAGGAAAAATAGAGGAGAGAGAAGAGAGGCAGGGGGAAGAGGAGGGAGAAGAGAGGAAAAAGAAGTCGGGGAAGAGAGGCAGGGGGAAGAGGAGGGAGAAGAGGTAGAAGAGAGAGGAAAAAGAAGTAGGGGAAGAGGAGAGGGAAGAGAGGCAGGGAGAAGAGGAGGAGGAGGAACAGGAGATGAGGAGGGAGAAGAGAGAAGAAAGAGAAGCAAAGACCAAAGAAAAAGGAGAGGAATAAGAGGAGAGAGAAGAAAGAGAGGCAAGGGGAAGACCAAAGAGCGAAGAGAGAAATAAGAGGAGAATAGAAGAGAGAGAAGAAAGAGAAGGAAGTTGAAAACCAAAGCAAAATGAGAGGGAAGAGAAGAAAGAACGGGGAAAGAGGCGAGGAGAAGAACAGGGGAAGAGGAACAAGAACACGAGAAGAGGAACAAGAGAAGAACAGGGGAAGAGGAACAAGAGAAGAACAGGGGAAGAGGAACAAGAGAAGAACAGGGGAAGAGGAACAAGAGAAGAACAGGAGGAGGAAAGGGTGACTATAGATTTAGACTTTGATACGGCCATCTTCGCAAGCTTCTTCGCAGGGTCGCCAATCCTCGGTGTTTTCTTAGCGACTCCCTTATTCCTCGCTTCGTTTTTCTTGTTACGTTGGTCACACCACTTGTAAGTCCTTGTAACCCGCACCCGGTGTTTATGGGGGCGGCGTGGGTCGTGCATGGGTGACCTTTTTTCATGGAAAACTAAACACGGAACAAGGAGACG
>NC_051408.1:4773805-4773970 GCF_015228065.2 Penaeus monodon
GCCATGTACGTATCCCCCCATGTGTACACCAGCTGATATACACATGACGCTCCCGACGTCACAGAAAGGTGGAAGCTTTCATGTCACTCACATCACCAGACACTCCTTGACTTCACGAGGAGATAGGTGTGTGTAAGCGAAAAGATTTTTTTTTTCCTTTTTTTC
>NC_051408.1:4774529-4774675 GCF_015228065.2 Penaeus monodon
GATCAGATCTTACAAGAAGATCTCGAAGCAGCAGGCAAAATATCGGCCATTATTTCGCCCCGTAAAGAAAACGCCTTAGGATAAGGAAGACGTAAATGTACCAGTTGAAGATCTTGTTTATAAAGTGATCCTTAATTTCACAAGGA
>NC_051408.1:4774860-4774958 GCF_015228065.2 Penaeus monodon
CATAAATGAAAGGAATTTGTAAATTGAAGCAATTTTGACCAATCAGAAAGAAAAGAAAACAACTATTGATCCAATTTCTTTACAACTTGAGTGTCTTT
>NC_051408.1:4775176-4775283 GCF_015228065.2 Penaeus monodon
GTATACTTAATGAGCATCTGATATGAGTACCTTACTGTACAGGAGTTTTGAATTTCGCCATAAAATATGCAAGTAAACACTATACAAATACACATGTACATTGATAT
>NC_051408.1:4775496-4775700 GCF_015228065.2 Penaeus monodon
AACAGTCTGCGGAGAAAACATGCTGGACAAACGAATGCAATTTGTTCACGCAGCCGAGTGGCAAATTGCAGACTTGGAACATGCAACATATCGTTTTTTTCTTTTTTCTTTTTTATCGGGTTTTCTCTTCTTTGCAACATCGGGTTTCGGATGTTTTCTCAGCATGGTTAAAGGGGGGGGGGTAAGGGGGGTTGGAGGGTTAGA
>NC_051408.1:4776634-4777264 GCF_015228065.2 Penaeus monodon
GCATTCCGTCGCCCGTTGCGGCCGCACAGCTGTTCCCTCCACCGGCGAGGCACCTGTTTGAGTGTTGGGGGGGGGGGGGGGGTGTGTATGCCGTTTTTTTCTTCTGCAATTTTCTCTCCCTCCTTGTTTTCATTTCTTTCGTCAGGTTATTTGGCCCTATCTGTCTAATTCACCTATTTTCTCTGTCTACCTATGTATTCCTTTGCCTCTTCCTCTGTCTATCTATCAACATCTTTTTTTTTCCCTTTCTTGTTTAATTCCTCTTTTACTCTTTGTTTTCATTTATTTCTTAGCCATTATTCTGATTCTTATAATTTTTTTTTTCTCCATTCACTTCGTTATTTTTTTAACTGATATTCTTTCATCAAATTCCTTGGCATGCTATCAGTTATCAGTATTTTTTTCTAGTTACTGGTTACTTGTAATGCTTATTTATTTATATATTTCACGTCATTTTATCATCCTACAATATTTCTTCATTTACTGTTTAATACTGTTTTTTTCTACTCCCTCTATCACTATCTATTAAATTTTCCCCTATTTCTTGCCCTATATTTATCATTTCCCTTTCTCTTACCGTACTTTCCTGTCTCAACTCTCTCTCTCCAACAGGCACGCATGCACGCATAT
>NC_051408.1:4777374-4777441 GCF_015228065.2 Penaeus monodon
TTCAAAATTTGCAGGCAAGTCAAGCGCTATATTCTTTAAGCTTTGGGACGTTTGTATGCAATGTCTC
>NC_051408.1:4778242-4778354 GCF_015228065.2 Penaeus monodon
GGCACCCCACAAGCACGAACGCGACGCTCGTGCTCAAACACTAACACGATCATTATACCGTGCTTCCCCAGAGGACAATTTTGGCCTTGTAGAGTGTGTATGTGACAGCTGG
>NC_051408.1:4778912-4779003 GCF_015228065.2 Penaeus monodon
ACACCTAAGGCAGAAATCGCCAGGATGCTTCGAGACGCGACTCACCCGAGTGCGATAATCCCCAGGGAAATTTCTTACGAGTCTGCGGGGT
>NC_051408.1:4780752-4780945 GCF_015228065.2 Penaeus monodon
CATAGTAAATACACACAAGCGACCTTAGCAGCAGCGGCACCGAATGCGTCCCGAGTACTTCATCTTAGATAAGGCAAATCCCCGAATCCCAGTGAATATTTTCTCTCATAACAAGGGCGAGGCTGGAGACTGGTGATCACTGTTCACTGTTAACTGTTCTTGTGTTCATGATCGGTGGACTGGCTATGGGGAG
>NC_051408.1:4781665-4781931 GCF_015228065.2 Penaeus monodon
TCAAGAGCAGCCTTGTGTGGCACCGTGGTACCCTTGATTGTTATCTGCACCCGGTGACAGAGAAGGCCTTGGTGCCACACAACTCCTTGATTGTTTTAGTCGCATTTCTTCTGCCTTGCTTGATGCGGTTGTTGCCGGGCAGAGGAAGTAGAGTGAGATTTTTTCTTTTTTCTATTTTTCCTTTTTCTAATAAGCTCTCGAGGGAATTAGTATCCTTGGCGATGTCTCGTACTGGCTGGTACTTGCTATTAATGTCTGCGGGAGCG
>NC_051408.1:4782108-4782185 GCF_015228065.2 Penaeus monodon
CTGGTGTTGTCGTTTGTCTTGTGCTTTGTGTTTGTTTAAGGATCGCTTGTTTGTGTGTTTGCGGCGCACCCTGCATG
>NC_051408.1:4782210-4782365 GCF_015228065.2 Penaeus monodon
CGAAAGACATGCACACATTTGACAACCCTTTCAGGGCCAACTGTCATAAAGTGGCTTTGAATTAACCTGTACGGCAAGGTAAGCCCTGATTTTCATCTGCACATATGCCATGGAATTTATTTTAATTGCTGCTGCTGGCCTTTTGAGAGATTTTT
>NC_051408.1:4782985-4783281 GCF_015228065.2 Penaeus monodon
ACGAACGAACTCCCTCTCATGTAAACAACCAAAATTCGAAGACACATCTGTGATACATATTCGCATGTGTCACAAGCGCTCCACACGTGTCATACAAGAACCCAAACGACCCACACCAGAGACACATTAGGTACCCTTTCGAAGAGTCCAATTTCTATAATAAAATTAAATCATATTTTCTTGTAGTGTATTCTTTGCAAATTGAATAACATTTTCGGGTGATTTTTTTTTTTTTATAAATTTATTTGGACGACAAAGAAATTTACAGAGAAGTAAGAGAAAGAAAACTTTTTTTC
>NC_051408.1:4783330-4783625 GCF_015228065.2 Penaeus monodon
TCCAAGATTCTCCCTCTTATATCCGACGGAGCCGCAATCGAGTACCGGCATCATGCGAGGGGTCAAAGTCGGGGCGGAAAAGTAAAGGCTGGTTTCTCCCACATCATCCAGCGGTTTAAGAATGAACGTTCCTCTACCTCCTTTTGCAACTAAAACCAACTTGACCTGACCTGACCTGACACGATTTCACCATCAAGTCCCTTTAAGTCGATTAACAACAGAGCAAAGGTTCTACATGACACGAAGCGACAGCACGAGGCAAATCCCGAGGCCCAATTCTCTGCGAAGAAAATAC
>NC_051408.1:4783904-4784076 GCF_015228065.2 Penaeus monodon
TCCTTATAAGCACGCATTTAAAACCGACCCTCCGCTTCGGGCAATTCATTCCTTCGCGGAAATTTCGATTAAAAAAAAATAGTTAAAAACAATATCACGTGTGCTGTTGTTTGGCCGACATACTGGCTGCTTTTCGGAATTTGAGAAACTCCTCTTGCCAGGCCGCGAGCGA